>NC_056734.1:41571176-41871176 GCF_019279795.1 Protopterus annectens
ATATATATATATATATATATATATATATATATATATATATTTATATATACATACATACATATAAACTTCAGTAGACTGACACTAAAATCACTGACTGCAAAAAGGTTGGGAAACAAAAAACAGCACTGGACCATGCAAAACAAGCTTACTGTTTTTGTAGAGTGAAAAGACTTCCTGCACCCCCACACCCCCTGCTAATTATGAATTCTAAATCAGACATCACACAATCCCCAGGTGATGGACATATTACCCAACTCCAAGAATTGCTGATCTCCCATACCTGGTCAACCATCTGTATTTTTTTGAACAAAGCGTATCAAAGAAAGAAATGTCAATATTTGGGAGTTTTAGTTATAAAAAGCACTCTAGTATATAAATGTATAGGAACTTAGGAATATACTAGACACGCAATCACGGGGACCATAAGTTGCATACCACGGACACATGTAACAGGGATGTACATGACAACCCTGGCATGAATTTATGTCTTTAGTTAGGAACCTATCTCTCCAGCAAATCTTGTTTATTTTCTGCTATACATTTTTGTCTTTAATGCAAGTTTTGTAGAGCCACTGGGTTTGCAAACAGCAGGAGGTCAAATAAGTCTGCGGCTTTCATGGCTCAAAACACAAGACACAGGTTACCTCACAGCAACCTTTATGATAGTATGTATAAGGAGAGTCATGCTAATCTATAGGGGTAGTTGAAAGATTTAATAACTTTCCTTTTCTTGGGTTGAAATCTTTGGGCAATACGCTTGTATTTGCACATACCAAAGCATTGTATTCAGTGATGGGTATGTTAAGGGAAGAATATAGTGATAAGATCACTTCCTTGGACTTTGAAGATATTCCCTTGGAAATCCATTTGACATAATAGAAAGATTTTTTTACTTTGTTGGAAACAGGAAGATTGTATGAGAGAGAGTTATCCATATACGTATCTTGGTGTCTTGTGACTGTGGCTGTCTAAGGAAGAGTACTATTTATAACATTTGAGATGGGAGCAACTTTTCTACCAAATGCTACTATGTTACACCTTTTTTTTTCATTTCGTTTGAGACAGTTTTTGACACAATGTGTCTGCATATACCAGCCCTTCCTGGAACTGTTTTGTATCAGTGGATGAGCAAATAGTGCCCATTCTGCAGTCATCTGCAAACATGTTCAGCCACAGAGATTGGCTTGGATGTTTGCAAAATAAATACCAATCAAGACAGTGCCTAGAATTGATCTTTGTGTCACTCTGCTATTTATAATTTACATTCAAAAATGAAACCAGCAACGTTCACAACTTCTGATCTTTTAGATAGCCAATTTGCAGTCCAACAGACAATGTAAGGATTTATTTTAAGCGTTTCTAATTTTTCAATAACACTTGCATTTGGCATAATGTCAAAAGTCCCAGTCAGGTCAAAATAAGCAGTGTGCACATGATATCCACTATCCTCAGCTCTGTAATATTTTCATACAGACTTACTAGGTTCAGGAGACAGACATACACAGACATGATCTGCACTTCACAAAACCAAACTGACTGTGATCTAGATCATTTAGTTTGCCTATGTCTGCATCAGTGAGTTTTGCTATGATGCATTCTCTGGTTTGCATATAAGGTTGGTGAGGCTTACGGGTCTATAACTACCTGCTCTGTATAAGGACCCCTCCTGTGTAGGGCAATTACTTTGGCTGTTTTCCAGGCATCATCATTGAATACCTGTCACTGATGTGAAGACAGCCTGCTATATTTCCCAGTCCCACAAAGGTATTATTTTTGGACTTTAACAGGAATTCTAAGACTTGTTCCAAACTAACTTCAGGGGAAACTAAATTTTTAGGGATGGTGGAAGCAACAAAGTGAGTATGAGGGGTAAGGTTTGCACTAAATTTGTCAGCTAATATATTAGCCATATCCTTGGGGCCAAAATGGATACTTTTATGGGTGATTTCAGTGCATTGTTAGACATTATTCTATAATATTATGACATCTGGAATGGCTTAGTGGTAAATCACTTTGTGTATGGTGTGCAGGGTCCTGGGTTTGAGCTTTGCAGAGGCTGTTTATTTATATGAACCTATAGGGGTCCAGAGAATTAAATAGTGCGGGAAGAAATAGCCAGGGAATTGTTATGGCTAGGCTTGTATAGGCCCTAGGGCCGATAGCCTAGTACCAACCTATGAACATAACTGAAGAAAGATGTATACTTTCATTTAAAATCTGTCGCAAGCTTAAGTTCATATTCTACTTTACATTTTCTAATAATGTTTTTGAAGTTCCTTGCTGGTGTGTTTCAGAGTATTCCTTGGATAGGGAGATGGTTATTCATGCAACTAAGCATTACTTTACTGATTTGCTGTACAGTTTACTAATGCAGGCATTCTACCAGAGAGATTTATTCCAAAATGTACCATTATATTTGGGGTGGATGGGTATTGACTTTTCTGTGCAACTCTTAAAGTACAGGTAGAAGTTAGAGGTGAATGTCGCGTTGGCTTAGTGGTTAAGTACTGTGACTGCAGAGTACAGGGTTCACGGTTCACAGCCTGCAAAGGCTGGTTATTTTTTTTTTGTCACTGCTGGACAGAGGCACAACAAACTAATGGGCACAGTATTTTTTCATATAAGGGGTGGCGTAAGCCACAAAAATTTGGGCTAGGCTTATAAATGCCTTAGGGCAGATAGCCTAGTATAAACCTATGAACCTATGAACCTATGTGGTAGCCCTCTCAGTTGAGTCCATTTACAAAAAGATTGCTGGGAATTTTGCATATGTTTTCTACAAGCTGAATGAGGTTTGCCTTGGAGAAGTCCCTAAATAATGTTCCAATTGTTGGTGGGGTGGTATCACTAGGCGTGACAGTAAAGATCTCTGATTTGTGGTCAGATTTAATCAGGCATGAGGAGATGCAAAGTGAGTTGCAGATGGATGCTAGATTGTTAATGAAAAGGCCAAGGATATTACTGCTCCAGTGCATTGGTATTAATAAAGTCTAGGCACTTCTGAGCATCACTATTTTTAGAGGCATAAGCACGCAAATCAATGCTTTGGTAACTGAAGTCCCTAATAAGAAGGTATTTTTTTAATATTTAGTATCTCAGTGGTGCTGAGGTACATTTTGTGATCTTTGAGTGACTTTGATGTGGATCTATAACTAATAATGAAGTAATAGTTAGATTTGATAAGGGCAATTTGGATCTCCAGGAGCTCCTGATTATGGTCCCAGGTAATTTTATGTGAAGTAATATTTTTGTCAAATATAGTTACTCCTCACATTTATTAAAGAGTCTGAAAGCATGATAGTTGCTAAATTCTGATAATGAAGGACTGCAGTCATTACACTGAACCATTATCTCAGTAGCTATACAAATATGAATGCTTTGAAGTTGCAGGAGGGCCTTGAGTTCTGGCATCTTTCTATGCAGACTCTAGCACTAAGTATTGCTACCTTGATGAAGTCCAAATTTGAGTTTGATTTTCTGTGAAAAGTTCATTTAGGGGACTCTACCTAACAGAGGCACTGTAGGGGGTTAGAAAAGGCTTTAACCAGTATGCAGAACTCTTGGTATGACAGGTTAAAGCCATCCCTGTTGAAACAGGAAGTCTTATCTACAATATCATCTCATGCTGACACACATTAGATTTTCTTTGAATATTACTAACTCTTTAGGCAATTCTTAAAGTCAATTATCTTGACTTTTCTGTATATCTGTGCGTGTGTATGTGTGTGTGTGCGTGTGCGTGTGCGTGTGCGTGTGCGTGTGCGTGTGTGCGTGTGTGTGTGTGTGTGTGTGTGTGTGTGTGTGTGTGTATATATATATATATATATATATATATTTATAGTCATTTTGAGACATAAAAAATAAAATCATATGAAATTCATAATTTCAAGAATGCAATGCAAGACAAAAATGAAAATGAATCCTCAAAATACCCTATACCAGACTTAGAGCAATGGCTTCTTTTTCTATACTTCCAGTTAACACATACAACTCCTTATGGCATACAGACGTTTTTGGGTTCACTTCTCTAACTAAGGGACTTACTAGCTAATAATAGGCAGTGGTATAAAAGGCAAGGTGTTACTAACTAAATAGCGCTAACATTTTTAATCTAGGATGCCCTGCATTAGAGCCGACCCCCATGTGCAAACAAAAATGGGAAAAGAGGTTGAGGATGGATAGATGGATTTATATTTTCTTATTCATATTTTTATAACTTAGAAACCTACATGCTATTGAAAGGTTATAGTATGAAATACCATAGTGGGAAACAGGACAGTTCATTGCTGATGTCCATTTATTTCATAATATATTAGAGATAAAGCTAGTTGTTTGTTAGTAATTATGAAAATAAGCAATATTTCTATATGTATTTAATACTTCAAAAAACAAGTGACATACAAACTATTTCATGACATCAGTTGAAACCTTAGATGTTGTTGAAGAAAACTGTCATTGATATTTGCATTGTAAGTTGCACATCTTGAGAGTTGTTCAATGTTATTTATATTGCTAATTATACAATTAAGCATATGTTTTCATATCTGTAAATATCTCAATAAATATGTAATAAGGGAGGAATTGCTTTCTGTCATGTGAACAAAACTGTTCTAACAATATATGTCTAGACTGTGCAGTCTCAACAATATGACATTTTGTGAAGGATTAGCAATCTATAATTCTCGGTATGTGTACATTATAATGTATTATAGTATTTATATAAATGCTATGAATGCACTCACTATTATCACTGGAAACAATGCATTTTACCGATAACATTGTACAGTTTTAATAGCTTTTATTGTTTAGAAAATATTTACATTTGTTTATGTTATGCCTTTTAACTTGATTTTTCAGAAACTGCTCTGGAATGTAAGGGTGCATACAGGCTCCAAGAAGTATGACATTCCTCACTACATAGATGTTAATGAGTACATTTTAATGTATGTTCTAAAATTCTTGCAAATGTGTCAACACATACATACATTAATAAATATTCCTGTAGGGACAGAAGCCCCTCAGCACACATCCCATGTATATGGATTAGCCCTCATGTCACATGTATTTATTTTTTTTGTGCAAAATCTTTTATTTCTTTTTTATGAAAACATGTACAGTAAGCATAACAATGATAACTGACAGGTAGCAGTGTGACCAGTGAATACATTACTGATTAATAAAACATAAAAGCAAAATAGTGAAAACAATTTACACATATGCCAAAAGTCCATCCTTAATTATACCAGCTTAAAATTAGAATGTGTTCAAAAAGGGATTTCCAAAATTCTGTAAAGTGAGTGTGGGATTTCTGAGTGTACGTTAAATATTTGTGAGTTAGTAGGTGTTTAGTAGCTAATTGTTTGAAACCCTCCCATGTGAGTGAAGCTCTATCCTTCCAAAGTAATGCAATGTAGTATTAAAGTAATGAAACTAGTGTTATTAATATACGTGTTTGTAGTTTAGTCAGGCCAGCGGGAGTGATGTGAAGGAGAGCTAATTTCCAAGATAAGGTTGCTTTTTCATAACCCATTTTTTTCTAGTTGGACTCTAAGTGAGCACCATAACTTATAGGTGCACTTGCAGCTCCAGAAGATGTCAAGTAGATCAGCCTTGTGATTATCACAGTAGGGACAAAATGGAGAGGTGGTTGGGTATATTTTATTTAGAATGATTGGAGTAAGATAGGCATTATGGAGTAACATGATCTGTGTATATTTAAGTTTGTTAAGGGGAATAAGTTTGGAGGTAAGCTGGATCTTTTGAGATATTTGTTTGTTTGTGATTGAAGGATCTATTTCCTTCCAGTAACTAGAATAAATTACTTATTTTGCATGTTGATTGATAGAATAAATTTGTAGCAGTTAGATAACATTTTTTTGTTTGAGGAAAGGAGGTCCCATATGGTTTTACTGGTTTGAATGTCATTTGCATTGATATCAGGATTGTCTATGATATATCGGCTAAGGTCTCAAATTTGCCTTAAAATGATTGTATAGCTTTTAGGGAGCTTTAATTGTGTTCTCATTTCAGTGATAGTATTGTTCTTGAAGGGAAATATATCAAAGATGGTTAGTTTCTTGAGGAGGGTATAATTTTTTAGGTTAATAATGTTGTTATTCATTTTGAGATTGCGGTTAAGGTAGATTGGTTGTAGGGAAGTGAATGCATAATATACATTTAATGACTTGAAGATATATGTATGATAGTGATTTTATGTTAAATGATTGGGTGTAGTTTAAGATTTTTAAAATTCTCATTGTAAAGAAAAGGGAGGGCTCTGGGGTTGATGCATAGTGTTTTGATATAGTTGTGTAATAGTTTGACCCAGGTTGGAGACCATTGTTGTGGTGACGGGTTGTGGTCGGCTATTGTTATTAGTCTATTACAGTTTATGATATCATAGTAGAGTTTAAAGTCTAGCACCCGAACCCTCCATAGTCTTTATGGTAGGTCAATTTATTATAACTGATTCTGATTGATTTGGGGACCCAAATAAATTTGGAAATTGTGGAGTGGATGGTTCTGAAGAAGTTTAGGTTGATAATGGTATTGGAGGCATTAAAATATATATAGAAATCTAGGTCGACGATTCATTTTGATTGTGGCTATTTTAGCAAGGAATGGAAGTTGAAGTTTTGTCAATCTGTTAATATCATTTTATATGTCTGACCAGAGTTTAATGATATTATTTGTATATGATTGTTTAGGATCTTGGTGGAAGGATATTCCTAGATATTTTACTGATTGGTTAGTTTTAATACCAGTTGGTAAGGAGTATGTGGGAAGCTGACAGAGGGAGTTAATAGGGAAGATATTTGTTTTCTTTAGATTTAGTTTGTAATTTGAGAAAGTTGAGAAGGTGTATATAGTGGATAGTAGTTTCTGGAGGTCTGATTTAAGTAGAGAGTAGTAAAGATGTAGATCATCAGCAAAAGTCGCTAGGATAATTTTAGTGTTAAAGATATTGGGGATATAGTTGAAAGTTTTCTGAGAAATGAGAAGGAAAAGGGGTTCAATGTATAGATTAAAATCACAGGGAGACATAGGACAACCTTGATTGGCACCATTCTTAATGTTAATTTAAGAGGATGGGTGTTTGTTGATTTGTAGGTATGTATGAGCCCTGGAGTATAGTGTTTTGATAGCTTATATGTAGTTATTGGGTATATTAAAGAGAGATAAGAAATTGAGCAAAAAGTTTATATTGAGTCTATCAAATGCTTTTGAGGCATCAGTAGCTAATATGTAGATTGAAGTATGTGTATGGGTAGAGGGACTGATCATGGTGTCCAAGGTGAGGGTATAATCAAAGGTTTGTCTGTGTATTATGAAACCTGATTGCTCGGTGGAAACAATGTTTAGGATGATTGGTTTAATTCTATTTGCTGGTATTGATGCAAATATTTTCATATCAAGATTTATTAAGGCTATAGGGCTATAGTTCAGGGGGTTTTGAGGTTGGGGTTTGGTTTGGGTATGAGAATAATTTTAGATGCATTTAGATGTATATCGCTTATACTACTGGTAGTAATGTGATTAAACAGATAAAGAAGAAAGAGAGATTCCAATGGTAGTAATGTGATTAAATAGATAAAGAAGAAAGAGAGATTTTTTTGTGGGGAGGCTTTATAGAATTTGGCTGTAAGACTGTCTGGACCTGGTGATTTGTTGGGTTTGAGTTTGCTAATTTCTCATAATAATTTCTTTCTGGGAGATTGGGGGGATAACATTTTTTGTTGATCTGGACTGATTTTGGGAAAATGTAATTGGTTTAAGAAGGCATCTATGTCCTGTTTATTTTGAGAAAGGTTTGATGGGTTATAGGATTTTGTGTATATACTTCTGAAGATATGTATGATATCTTGAGTAGTATGATATAGTTTATCTTGGTAAATAAGTTCTCTTATGTTTGGGGAGGGTTTGCTTTGGTTAACAAGCCTCGCTAGGAATTTAGAAGGCATGTGAGCCCATTCAGAGTAATTCACTAGAGTTTTAATTTCTTGGTATGTTAGGTTTTCGGCATTGAAATCCTATAGGTTTTGCTGGAGTTGTGTTATTTTAATTTCAGTTTCTTGATTAAAGGATGATTGGAGTTGGGATTCAAGCTTAATGATTTGACTTTTAAGATTGGCTTCCTCCAGGAGAAGTTTTTTTTTTATAATATGAAGCTTTACTTATAAAGGTACCTCTAATTATGGATTTAACAGTGGCCCAATACATGTCTGTAGGTAGCTGATTATAGATTAAATTGTCTAAAGCTTGGTCCAGGATGGCACCTATTTCTTGTAGAATTATTTTTTCCTTACTAGGTTAGAGTTAAGGACCCAGTAACACCCTTGATTACTGTTAGTTTGATTGTTATCCCAATCAGTAGTTAAGTTAATCTTAGAATGATATGATAGGTATCTGGGTTCTGTGGGGAAGGAATTTTTGTATTTAGTAAATACATTGGAAATTAGAAAGAAATCCAGTCTGGACCAAGACTTGTGACACATAGAGTAGAAGGTATATTTATTTTTGAAAGAGTTATTGGGCTGGAAAATATGGGGGTCAAATGGGACGAAGTCATTTTTAAGTTCTTTGAGTGCTGATATGGCATGGGTTTTACATTTAGAATTGGTATTGGATCTGTCAATATCAGGGTCTTGGACTGAATTCCAGGCACCTCCTAGAATGCAGTAATGATTGGGGAAGTCGAGTGGTATTTTATATACAGACATTATAAATCTGTATTGATTTACACAAGGTGCGTATAAGTTTTATATCACAATAGGTTTGTCTAAAATGTCTATATCGTATTTTATGATTTTTGCCCTGGAAGTTAGTTTTAATAATGATTGCTACTCCTGAGCTATTTAGGGATTTGCCAGAAGCAATGATAGTCTTAATCCATTTTTTTTCTTCTGGGAGGGTTTCCGTTGCTCTGATTGCATGTGGGTTTCTTGTATGAGGATTAAATTAGCTTTGGATTTGTAGATCAAATGTAAAAGTAGTTTTCTTTTTTTTTTCAAGTTGAATCCCTTTGACATTCCAAGAATCAAATGACCACACACCTACTATTATATCTATGGGTCACTAAAGGATGAGTGTGATGGGTATAGTTGGTACAGTATATGTAAGAGTAAGGACACTGGCATATAACTCTTCCTGCATTAAACTTCTGCCTATTCACTAAACTACTACGCTCAGAAGAGATGGAGGAACTGGATGATAAAAAGTTATAACAAGAGTTAAAGCAGAAATTGTTAGGTGGATCTCTTCTTATTACTAGTGCTTTGATAGCTTTTAGCCTCATATTAAAAACATATATAGTACAGATAACAAATAGCATGTCTTGCTATTGTAACCTCTACTAGTCTTCTAGCTCTCCATAGTTTTTTAATTGTGGAGAAAGTAATGGATGACAGTATAATGTAGTGTAGTAAAATAGAGTATCCCCCAAAATGGGTGTAAGGTCTAAGGGTACTTAGAACTGGTTAAGATAGTGTAAATATTTGTATACCCCTGATATTATGTTGACTAGTGTGTCTTAGTTGGGGCATTAATCTGTGTTATTAATTATAGAGATAGTACATGTCATTTAAATAACTGGTGGTTTTAATGTATGACTTAATGCATCAGGTTGAATGTTAGTGTTTCCAGGTATATTTCTTGTTTCTGGTCAAGAAGCTTCAGGGTGATAAATCCACAGATTTTGTAGGTTCTTAGTTTTATATTAGAATAGGTAGTATTATATTATTAATATTCTGCTGTCAACGTCTAGTATACATAAGAGCACAATGAAAAAAAGTTTCCTTGAAGAGGTGGTTAGTCATAAAACAGTAAACAAATCAGAGAATATATATTACTTATGGAGACCGTAGCATTTGTCAAACGTATAAAGCAGTTAGCAATACAACTCGTTCCATATAGCACACTGAAAACATTTTTCCTCAAAGAAGTGGTTAGTCCTAAAACAGTAAGCAAATCAGAGCATATATATTACTTATGGAGATTGTAGCATTTGTCAGACTTATAAAGCAATTGCCATCACAACTAGTTCCATTAACTATTTTTAACATAATCCATCTATCAACTAAGGCAAAGGTATTATTATTAGAAAACGTCATGTTAGGCAGTTCAAGATGAATATCTTAGGTATGCTAGTTATTTGAATAGATAGACTTGAGAGTAATAGTATACACATTTTCCTTTGGCCACTTTTAATTTTTTACTTCACTTCTTCATTGTCCTTTCCTCATCTTCTCTTTTCTCTCTTCATTTGTGATGAATGTGTTGCATTGCTATGTTAGAGGGAAAAAAACACAGTGTAGTATTCATAGTTGTTGTCCATGTCTGGTGAAACGTGTATGAGAAGTCATTTATAGAAGAATAGGCAAAATAGCATATACAAGTGGATTTCAGACATTTTAAATGTCAAAGGAAGGAAATGTCATGCATTACTTTGTAATGCAATTGTAGAGTTTGTCGGTATTTAAATTATTCCATGTGTGGTTGAATGAAATACCAGGGCAGAGAACAGTGAGAATGGGATGATTGCTGTGTTGACCTCTAGATGGACGTGTAATCTGTTTTTGCATGACAGGATTAGATTGTGGAGACAAGTTAAAGGTGTTGGAGAAAAAATTCTAAATTTAGTAATTAAAAATGAAAGATTTTCTGGTTAACGTGTGCTTTTCAGGATCAAAAATGATAGATGTGTTAAAAATCCAACATTATGAATGCAGGTCTTGCAGATTTCTTTTTCTTGCTTGCCTGAAAACGTCTGAAAATGTGGTAGTGACGCTTTAAGAAAGTTAAGGCTTCTGGGAAGACAAGTTCAGGGGTTAACCAGGAAGTGACTGGCGGATTGAGATGGCTAGATCCTCATATGCTGTATTATTGGAACCAGAGATTCATTTTCAGCTGTGAAGTTTGCGGATTAGTTCTTTTAGATTATAAACAGTACCAAAATGGTAAGGTACTTATTTTTACCTTATTTCTGTCGTGTTCACTCGTCCTCAATTAGCAGTCATCTTATTTATGCCATGATGTTGCTTATTTTCATTTTATTTTCTACTTTTAGTAGTAAGTAGTTCAGGAACTGCTTTGAAGACACTTAAGAGGGATTTAGTCACTTCAGAGTTGTTGCTGACATTGTATTCAATCCCCTGATGCTGGAAGTGAAGTGTGTGGGGGGTATATGTCACATCTATTTATATATTCTTATTGCAAGGTCACTCCAAGTCAGAAAAAGGGTGATCTTTTTAAAGCATACAAAAATGATTAATACTTTCAGTTTTGGAGGATAACTGACATGGTATATTTTAAGCTTAAATGTATTAGTATAATAAGTAGTGAACAATCACAGTACTAAGAACCAGCACCAAGAACCACCAGTCTAAAGCAAAAGGTAGCAGAAATAATTGAAGGCTACACAAATCCAGCCTAAACAAGAAGAAATACATGTAATTAAAGGTTGAGGAAATCAAGAAAAACAGATGGACACCCCAAATGAACCAAAAATGGTGCTAGATAGAAAAACTGTTAGCATTTACCAAGTCCCTAAACATATCAGAACTTCAGTCACCGAGAACTGAAAGATGCAAACATTCCAGGTAAATAAACTAAAACTCAGAATAGTTTTATGTGTTAAAGATGGACAAAGTGAAGTAAATGGTGCAAGACAAAATGAATAGACATCAAAATAAGATACAAATTAAAGTGCAAGTAGTGTGAGAGCAAATATCATTATATAAGAATGCATTCAGCCATGGATAACATGTCCAAATTGCAAGAAGTCAGATTGTTTTTCAAATACATGCTAAGGGGAAAAAAACAGTAAGAGAAAATCATAATGCAGAGAATATTGTCCAGGAGACAGAGAGAAAGAAAGAGAGGGATAACGAGGAGAATAGAAGATATTCGGCAAAGTATTTGGCATTTGCCAGTCATAACAAAATTAAAGTGCAGACAGTGACAGAGAAAATGTGACAAGATTAAACACTTTAAATAGCCTGTATAGAGAAGTCAGAAGAAAATGTTCATACCATAAAGGAGACAAGAACATTGACAAACACAAGGGACTCAATGAACATAATGTCAGAAGACAAGTACAATAGACTCAAACCAGAATCAGTACTAAAAATATATTAGAATTTATGCATAAATCTCAGCCACATCAGTTTAAATAAAACACAGTTAAATTGCTGAACTAACACTGAGAAAGATATAGCTAAAGTGTTTCACTATTTTGAAAGGCAAAGCAGCTAACACAATAAGTTATACCACAAAAAGGTGGCAAGCCATAACAGTGAGCACTCCAAAAATCACATTCAATTTAAGAAAAATAAAATGAATAAAAGAAAAATGAAGACTAAAATAGGAAAATACAAAACAAGTATTTTTTTCAGTGGGCAAGTTTTCTCCACATTTTGCAATACCACTGCAAACCAGAAGTAATTTAGCCAAAAGGATATCTTAATGGGGTCTTAACCAAATTTTCAGCGACTTTGGACAGAATGTATGCACTAAAATTAATAAATAAGTATACAGTTATTTCATTTTTATAAAGATGATCTCGATAACAGTACCGATTATAAACCAAGGTGTTCCTCAGTCATATTATTTGGTGTGCAATAAACATACCATAATGAGACTACTCATAGACATATGTCAAAACTTAAAGAGACACCACAATCTGATGTTCAGGTGGCTTTCATGGTTCTGTATACATTATGCAATCACATTACTTTACTGCACTCTGTCTGCTTGTAATACTTTTGCTTGGCCATTGTGGTTTAATGAAAATTGGGTTTTTACTTCATTTAACCGTACAGTAAATAACCATACATAATTCAGTCTTTTCAAACAAAGAAGGCCAGCAATAAAAGGTGAATCATTTAATTTTGGGGTATATAAGCAAGTTGAAAAGAAAGAGAAAGCTTACAGGAAGTCCTCATCAGATTTTTAGATTTTTTTTAAAGTGAAAAATTATTTTATAAAGGATTTGAAGGAAACAGACAGATGAAGCTCCCTTATACCACATCACTCATGTGCTAAGCTTAAATGTAACCCTAAACCTACCCTTGCCCTAATTTTACCCTTTACATTACTAAAAATACTTTCTCTAACAGCATCACTACAAAGATGGCACTTGTTCTTGATTTTGTAACTGGGGTTTACTGATGTAGTTATTTTCAGTGGGAGTGAAGTATTCATTGTTTTATGAATCACTCTTATGAGTCATTCATTTTGTGACTCTCTCCTTGTTTGTTTATCATTTTAGATTCTCTCTTTTGAGCACTCTACTTTCATGACAAAAGTCATATATAGTTATGATATATTTAATATAAATCTATAAAAATATAATCAAAAATTAATTTAATCCAAAACACAGTTAATCTAATCATATTTAAAGGGAAAGTAGAGCATAGTATACAGAATTACTGCTGGTGTGGTGTTGGCTGTTAGAATATTTGGAATTACAAGATAAATTAGCCTACTGCTTCATCTGTTCCTTAATAATTTCCACATGCATGTCACACCCCTATGTCTACAAGTTTGTGTGCCAGAAGATTTTTACTATGTGCCGTGTTTTCTCTTTTCTCTTTTATCTACAGTGGTGTAACTCTAGAGTTAGTATTAAGTACGGGTGGGGGAGGCATAGGAGACAAAAATCCCCACATAGTGCTATGGGGAGGTTTGTCCCCATGTAGAAATAGCTTTTGAAGGTGTGCCTGCTGTATATGAAATTTTAGAACAAATATGATTTGATAAAATTTGCTTTAGATTAAATTTTTAGATATTTTATAATTAGATAAAAACAATAAAATAACAAAACAGATGGACACACATTGATATCTATATCTATATCTGCATCTGTATCTATATCTATCTATATGTATATATGGGTCTACTTCAGAGTATCGAAAACCCACTTACTGGAAACACAAACCTTCGAGATAAAACCAGTGAAATGGCACTTCATTGACTCCTCACATCATCGACAGGTTACAGAGGAAAATAAGGCAGTTGGCCAACAGCAATAAGTTTGCTCGTTTGTCCACTATGGTGCAATGTCAGAGTTGGTATATTTAGTTACGGTGGGGGTGTACATGGCACAGCCCCCCCACATCGGGGGGTGTGGGTTCATAGTGTTTTGCTGTGATTTGTTGGTGTGGTTTGTTTTTATTTTCAGCTGGCTACCTTCTTTCCTTGGGTAACCTGTCAGAGATGTGTGGAGTCGATGAAGTGCAGTTTCTCTTTTGTTGTCTCGATGATCTGTGTTTCGAGTAAGTGGGCTTTCGATACTTTGATGTAAACCCATATATATATATATATATATATATATATATATATATATATATATATATGTATATATCAAACCTACCATGATCTTTATTGAATTAGACTAATAATGCACTTTAATACCTATTCATGATGGACATTAATCTTGCTTCATAAAGGTTTTTTTTTTATCATATGCAAACTATGAATTTGTCTGCCAAAACTGATCAGCCATCTGATGGAACAATACTGTTTCATGCCTATCCAGAAAGAAAGAAAGATAGAAATAAAGAAGGGAAATATAAGCATTTGTTCACTCACATGTTTTTATTATTTTTCTTCAGAGAATAAAATGTCAAAGCTACAATTATTTTTCCATGGCAGCTTAATGATTCAGCTTGCTATAGATACTGAATCATCTAAATATCTGGAGCAGCCTGACACCTAAATGTAAAAGCAAGAACTGATATTTTATGTGAAAAATAGAGTGGACACCTGCTTGCCTTAAAATATTTTGTTTTTTGTCAGCTTAGCATTAATCAGCTAACACTGAGAAATTGTCATGATCCTGTTACTTCTAAGGAAAACACTATTAGAGTAGATAAGGTTAAACCAGGCTTAGGACTGATTATTTATTTGTTTATTTAGTTATTTGTTTATTTAAATTTGTTAGCCAGGGCTGAACACTGATCACAAATGACCAATTTAAGTTTTAGTCTGAGTAAAAAGCATACCAGTAAAATTAATTTGTGCAGTACAGACAGAGTGTCAATGCCCTACGATATGTACAATAAGGTTAGAGTAATGCAATAATAAGGTAAGTATAGATAAGCACCCAGTACAAGAAATTAGTTACATCATCTGTAGACTGAACTGGAAATGAAATTATACCTTATGGAGAAGTCATATAGAATACATGCAATACTCTCAAATCTTAAGGTAACTGGGAGAAGAGTATGATATACAGTTAGATATAGAGAGTAAGAAAATTGTTAATAATTCCTGGCTAAGTGTCATGAAAATACATTAAATCCCTTAGTTTTATTCATTGATTCTCATTAACATTTTACCTGTGATTTAGTTTTAGTTCTCTTTTTTATAAACAATCCTTTGATCTTACTGTTTTGCCCGAATAATAAAGATTTCAATAAGTATATTTTGTCTGCATATTGCAGCTAAATTATTTTAAATATTTTTCATAATTATAAACTATTATTTTCCTGTCTGGGATGCTTCAGTATACATATTTATACTCACCCACATTGCTTTATAAAAATCACATTATTATAGGAAGTTTAAATACTACGCACCTTTTTTTTTTTCTCTACCGATGGGGTCTTATTCATAAGAACTAGTAATTTGAGGCCCTGAATTAGTTTCCCTCTGTTTCAATGGGTGTTGCACTTGTATTTAAGAAAGAAAAAAAAACTACTCCAAGGTTTGCACCTGTCTAACAGTACACCAATGTCAAAACCTACCAGACATACCATCATCTGTATCTTTGTGGTATGCAAAATAACAAATTCCTAAGCCTTTTACTATGCAAATGGTCATAATTGCCATTTGCTTAACTGATAAGATATGATATCCAATAAAAAGAGAAAAGCAGGAATGAAAACAATGTTTCCTTCTAACTAAACTTGTATATTTATAGATCTGATCAAATTATGTGCCTTTGATATTTGTGTATTCATGTGCATGAGTGTCCCCATGTGCACATGTGTATATGTATATGTATATGTCTGTATGGACCTACTTTACAAGCTCGAAGTTTAAAAACTTTGAACTGCAAATGGTCAACACCATAAGATCTATGTTTTGAAACTTCGAAATTGTAATTAAAAGAAAATAAAAACGCATTTTTTTTTTTTACAAATACCAAATCTGAGATTGCACTACAGTGAGGAAAATGGCTAATTTCCTGTTCCGGACTGTACGGCGATCTCCATTCAAAATGTTTGAAGTTTTAAAACTTCGATCTTGTGGTCTCTACCAGTTGCAGTTCAAAGTTTTGAAACTTCAGGCTTGTGAAGGCAATTGTCAGATGCATCAAGGCAAGAGAGGTGATGGTTAATGTGTTCTCTTTTCCATCTATCAGAGAATATTCCTGAATGCATTTCTAGTATTCATTCGGATTTCACCCTCATCAGAAATTTCAGAGCAGAAAATAGTGAAGAAATAGCATCATTGCATATAATGGAATAAAAGACATACTCAGTGAAAAAATAAATAAATAAATAAAGAACATTCAGGACTTGGTTGAATAAATCCCATTTCTCCAAGCTACAACAAGCATTCAGCTTGGATTATTGAAATCTTTAGTCAGCTCAGCACTGCACATGAACTGTTTAAATAAAAGTAGCTTTGAATATATTTACTAGAACTGATAAAGCAAAAGTTGTACCCACATAAGATATTTGATAAATAGAAAAATGTAACAGAAAGAGCTAACATAAGAATTCATGAACTAAAAGGAGAGATCAGAGGTATAAATATCAGACACATTTAGCACCCTGAAAAAAAAACATCATTATCAGGATTATCATATGGAACAGAATTGGTATATAGATCTTTGCAGTAACCAGCTTCATGTCTTCAAAGCAAGGATGCTTTATAATATATGCACCCCTGTTATATTTATACAAAGAACATGTTGTCAAATCTCCCTGGAGAGAGGTTCCCGTTCTGTTTTATGGAAGGAAGTTCTGGTAAGGCAACAAGTTTTCAGCGATGTCTTAACAAAAAGAAGGGAGTACTGACCCCTGATGAAAATGTGAAAAAAGAGACTCATTTAATATTTCCAAAAAGCATAAAGATGTCGGTATTAATAGGAAAGAAGAGGGATACTTCTGGAAATGAACATCAGTGCACTGAAACAGTGAAAATTCTTACCAACCCAGATACCACGGACTGGCAATTGATTAAAGCAAACCATATCAGCAACTTGCAAATTGTTCCTGACCCTAAATGTAAAAAATGCAAAAGCTCTTCCTAACTGTGAGCTAATGCAGTGTGCGAGTGTCTAACATGATCAAACATTGTACTTATATTACTCTGACAAAACAAAACAATGCATATGAGAGCACTATTAAATTACAACTGCTGCTCCATTACAGCATAGCTCACTGATGGAATTGTTGTTTGGTTGTAGTGCAGATTTGGTTTCATGTCTACAAATAAAAACATTGTGCACCTCCCACCCATTGTAATGGATTGCATACAGCAATAGACATTAGTAAAAATTGCTTACCCCCTTAGCAAGTGATTTCTTCTGTAGTAAATTAGAAAGGGGAATTGTAAAAATGTGTCAGAAAAGTTGAGATGTTGACATTTCTCCTACTTTCCTGTATGGGCAGCTTATACTTTTTTAGCTTAAATTACCTAGTGTAATGGGATAGAAAAAAAATCTAATACCTAGGGAAGTGACTTGGAAGGGATTAGCTGTAGTGTTTATTGATTAAAGTCTCTGAGAAGTAAGGATAAATGACAATAGATGCATGTTCATTGAAAGTTTGGTCACTGTCCACATAAGTTCCCAAAGCCCGAACAACTGGGGCAACTCTTGGGATATATTGTCAATGTGGTAGTTACCAGGGGTAGATGACATACCAAAGTATATTTTTTCTAGTTTCAGTCCATGATTTTTGGCACCTTTACTTACTTTGGGGCAAACTTTCTAATACATGTTTCATAATACAATGACTGCTCCTAGCTTGCAGTTATCTTGAAATGTAGTCAGCTAGAGCCCTTTGGTACTGGCTTTTCTTTCAGAAAAGCAGATGCCAAATAGGAGAGGTCCCAGTACTGAACCCTATGAGACTCCACTGGAACTGGTCTTTTTTTGGAGGTAACTTCCCCTATATTGACCTCCTGCATCCTATCTTTGAGCCAGATGACAATCCAGTGGATAACATAGGGGATTATTACCTATTTATTTAGCTTTTCTGCTATGCCTGAGTCAGGGATTTTGTCAAAGACTTTAGCCAGGTCGAGGTATGAGGTGTGCACAATTTTACGTTCCTCCATTGCTAAGGTAACCTGTTCAGAAAAAGCCCACCTTGTTGGCTTCAAGGTGTGCAAAAATGGTCAGGTTTCTGGCACTGATATATCACAGATTGGAGAATAAACATGGGCATTCAAAAGAGAAAAGAAGATGACAAAGGGAATGACGGAGAGTAATCCCAACAGCATAGTGTAAGATAGTGAAACCATATGCAAAATAATGTACACTTTATATAATCCTTACCTTGGCTGCAATTCCAATATAAGAATGGTATGCTTCCTGTAGTCAAGTATGCAAAGGAAGATGAATGCATGCTTTCATTATTAATCTCAATGGCCATAGGTTCATAGATTAGCACTAGGCTAACTGCCCTTGAGGGCCATTTTAAGCCTAGCCAATTATCCCATGTAATAATCAAACCCTGCACCATGTGTCTATAAGGTAAGCACCTTAGCCATTATACCAACCTCCCACCCTGTCTGATTCCATGAAACCAGTCTGTTTCACTGCCCTAATCGACAGGCCTATATAAATTGGTGGAACATGGAGAGATGAAATACCATGACACATTCTGTTGCCCCATTCTATATGTGCAGAAAGAGGGAAGGTTCAACCCATTCAGAAGATAACATTTCTGTAAAAAGGTACTATTGGGGTATATCAGTGAGCTTGTCTTGGTAATAGAAATTCTTGCTTGAGAAGAATGACTACCTTCTGCTGGAATACCAGTCTCATGAATGAAAATAATGCTGGGGAAAGTTGTTAATCAGTGTAATTGCAATCTGTGCATACTAAACAGCACCACACCTCCATGGCTGTGACACTTTTATAACTATGAAATGACTCAACATGGAATGGCACATCCTTCCCTAGAAAAATATTGTCATTATTAGGAGAAGGTGCACGAATACCACAAATGCCTCTTAGCAACCAAAAAATATTTAGGACTGTGTGTGCTTGTCACTATTTATTGAGACACTCTTGTGTACCCAATAGAAATGACTGTTAAGATCAGGCTGACTTTCCTGTCAAAATAAGTTTTCTGAACTCAGCAGCATATAGTGGATTAATTTCCTGATTGAAACATGCTACCATACAAGAGAAGGTACAGACATGGATATATGTGTATAGACTTGTTGTCAGCTCATTTAGAAGTATAAGTAGCCTAGATCTTGTCTCACATACACCACCAGTTCATGAGAGCACTGTATTCTACAGTTCTTTGGTCTTCCCATTTTCAATAATACTGCACTTCATTACCATTTATGAAATGCTGATATGACAGAAGGAAAATTAATTGAAATGACAGAACAAGATCACACCTGAGAGTAGAAGGCTGGAGCACTAAAAGCAAGGTTAAAACAACAACAGCTTTTGTTCTCCAAGTTGTGAATATCACTTTGCATAAATTTATCATCACCGCACCATTAAACGAAACAAAAACTGCATCAGATTATATCCATATGATATCTTATATTTGTATTTCTTCCCTCCAATAGTTTAATGATAAGGACTTTGTATTTCATGAAGTTTTCAAAATAATAGTCATCATTTCCGCATTGCTTTTATTGTTTTTCAATGATTAACAAAAAAAGAAAAAACTTACATTTCTTAAATTTCAGTCATACTCAGTGTTGTGGTTTTGTTTTGATGTTTATGAAATGCATTTTGTAAACTGTAGCTGTGTTGACTTTTTTCACCATTACTTAGGAGTCACAATGCCAACATTACTCTTCCACTAAACTCCACTACTATATAGTGGCAGTGGGAGTGGGGATGGGGGCAAAGTTTCCAGCTGATGTTTCTGCCAGCGATTACTTATCAACAGCCCGCTGCCTTATGTTCTTGCAATCTAACCCATAACATACAGAAAAGGTAAGCAAACAATTATTTTGATGGTTGAAAATAAGCTCATTGCAACACATTGCGCAGCTCCTGCAAAGTATATCAAGAAATGAAGTACCTAAAATGTCTTTTTTACAGTCTCACCCTCTGTTATAACTCAAACCGTTTATATAGGACACAAATCTACAATTCATAACTATGACAGTAATCTAGTCCTGGAAATGTTACCTAAAAGAATTATCCATGTGTTGATAACAAAACAGTGAGACAAATGCTGTTATGCCTATCAGGAAAAAAGGTATCAGCAGATGATTCATGTTACTATTAACATGCCACTTGCTTAATTAAGTAAGAAAACAATGACCTACTAAGCAGCTAACCCTCATTTCTTCATTTTCTACTCCTTCGATATATAAAGTGAAAGAAAATAAAAAGGGAAACGTTTTTAAGTTCCATCACCCTTTTTTTTCTTTTTGGGATTCCAGAAAAGATAATTCAATGTCTTTTAGACTCAGAAAACATTATACAGGCTTAGCTGATCTTAGGCAAAGTATCAGAACACTGTGATGAGGTTACAGCCACAATCACTGTTGTTTCAAGTGTGGATGATGGAAGGCTGACAACAGCAATAACATCCAATATACAACACTTGAAGAGGCAAATCAGGGGACTCTGAAAATAACTTAGTAACTACGGGAGGGTTTCCCCAGAGCAGGAAGAACCATGAGGCGATAATTTTTACAGTTCAGGCAATATATCAGTCATAACACTAGAGTTTCCTTGATATTACAGGCAGTTACTGCACTTGACATCATAATCTGTAGTGACAATTAGTATATACAGTACATACATTGTAGAATTCAGATGGTGATGCCATATACACATAGTAAATGACTGTGATAACAAAACTGCTCATCCTGTATGACTGACATGTTTTTTGACTGTATGCATAACCTTATGTTCTTTCGACAATTTATTTTCATAAAAACTATCACATACATTTCTTGTAGTGGACCTCTGCACCCTCAGAACTGTGATGTACCTGAGATGTCTGTGCATGGACAGCATTCTACTATTTAGGTCATTATCCAGATGATAAAAGCATTATGATTAGACCTGCGGATAAGGGGGGTCCAACAGTTATAATGGATATGAAACACTATATAAATAGTATGTGTAAAATGTCAGATGAAAGCAATTTCTATGAAAGGGTTAACACAAGTGAAGTAAATAGAATTATAAACAGAGTTAAAGAGAAGTTGTATATTATGGTTAATGAAGGTAAAATCAATGAAGAACTATATAAATATTTTGCTGTTGAGAAACCCACCATCCCATGTATACAAGGCATTCCGAAAATCCATAAACATGAAACTGACCCCCCAATGAGGCCCATAGTAGCCGGAAGTGGGTGGGTAAAGGAACCAGTCTCATTATACCTTGAATATCTATTGAGACCCATAGTAAATAAATATGAGTATATATTAAAAGACACCAAACAATTTTTGATCATGTTATATGACAATGTGTCCAAAACACAAGGGAACACCAAGGATTTTTTGGTGACCCTAGACGTACAGTCACTTTTTACTGTGATTCCCAATATTGAGGGAATGCGATGCATCAGTAGATGCTTGGAAAGGGATGGCACATACAGCCAGAGTAAGATTCTTGTTATTTGTCAATTGATAGAGATTGTATTAACAAATAATGTATTCACATTTGGTGATCAGACATATGTTCAAAAAGATTGCGTAGCTATGGACACGTCTTGTGCCAACAGCTACGCCAATCTTGTGATGGCAGATTGGGAGACCAGATTTTTATTTTGTAACAGTGGATTTCAACAAGTCTCATTTTATACACGTTTTTTGGATGACTTTTTTCTGATTTGGAAGGGCAATGAGTTAAAACTGCTAGAGCTGTATAATAGCATCAATACAGACACTGAATATTTAAGGTTCACCATGGATAAATCCCAACATGTCATACCTTATCTTGATGTATATATAGAAAGACTCTTAAATGGCTCCTTAAACACAGGTGTATATAGAAAAAGTTGTTATCGCAACACATATTTACATCGAAGTAGTATGCACCCAGAGCATATATTTAGTAATATAATTAAAGGTCAAGCGGTCAGAGCATCCCGTCTGAATTCAGATAACCTAGGGTTTGAAAGAGAGATTTATGAATTAAAAACTAAATTATTAACTAGATCATACAGCATAGATGAAATAGAAGCTAGTTTAGATGGGATAGAAAAAATGAGGCAAGGTAAAGCACAACCGTATTTTGCAGAGGTGAAGTATGAGAAAGAGGAAAAGGCAGAATTATATCAAGGTAATGATATTAGGATACCTATTCATTATACACAAGATGTTAAAAACATCACATATATATACAGGAAGTATTGGGACTTATTATTAACCGATTCGAGGATAGCAAATATCATAAATGAAAAACCTAGATTTTCATATAAAAACAAATTAAATCTACACAGAATGTTGCGTGGACCCAACAGAGTAAATACTCTATCTAATAGTCAGTGTAGAGGGACGACTAAAAAATGCAACAGGTGTAGATATTGTAGCTACATAAATGAATCCAATACATTCTTAAATCCTGTAAGTAATAAAGAGTATGTAGTTTCAATAACAGCAACTTGCGATACAGAAAATGTAGTTTACTTAGCCACCTGCATACGCTGTACAGCATTCTATGTAGGGAAAATGAATCGCAAATTAAAAGACAGGATAAGGGAACATCAGTATAAAATTAGAACAACATCTACATGTAATGCCTTATCTAAGCATGTTATGGGAACCAATCCAGGCCATAATTTTAGGTTCCAAGTTATTGACATTAATCCACCTACTATTAGACGAGGGGATATTTCAAATTTAACTGAACAAAAAGAAGCCAAATGGATAATTAGATTTAAAGCAGATTGAAACCCAGGGTTAAATGACAGGGTGTCCATTAAGCCTATTTTAAAAGCAAAAAGATTATGAAGCAAATTTTGGCCTATTATCAACCTTTATTTTTAGTTTTGATGGTCATTTTTCAGACAAAATCCCCAGTTGTTTGATATTAGGAACAATATTGCTTCAGTTTGTAAATATACCTTTTTAATAATAAATTAATAATAAATTCTTCTTGATTTAGTGAGGGTGGGGTTTAGTACAGTCTGTGAATAGTAGTCATATAAAGGGCATATAACCCGAACTCAACAGCAATGCATAATGATGGCTTAAACATGAGTTTTGCCTGAAATTAGGACACATAATATGTATTATTCATGAATTATCCAAGATAAATTCGTTTCTATACAGTTCACTATCATTTCCTATGTTTATAGACAAGTTAGTGTCAAAGGAGTTGAATACAAGCAAGTAATAGTTACCTAGAGGGCAAGTTGATGGAAATTAAAAGGGCTATGTAATATTGTCGTTGAAATCAGTATATGCAAAATGTATAGAGATATATATACACACATGCATATAGTAGTAGACATACAAAATCAGCAGGGAATGCGTGGAAGAAGGATTTATTTATATTTAATCCATTCACTCTAAAAATGCCTCGAAGTTATTAATCGTAACACAGTTTTATATATACATGATCACAATCTGGATCATGTAGTATATGGATTTGAGGACGTGACTACGTAAATACACTTCATTATTTATTTTTAAGATCAGGGGATTAGGGTACGCGATTACGTAAAAACGTTTAGCCATTCATCCCCAAAATCAAGACATACAATACGTAGACCAACGAGAAGAATGTAAACACGGACCATGTTCCATAATCCATTTACAGTGCTTATAGCCCAAATAGGGAAATGGTAATAAAACTATAAAAATGATCTATTAAGGTAGTAAATTTAAAATGGCACGTTTCTTCAGGAATTTGCTTTCAGGGAATTTTTTTCACACACGTACACGCAATCAGCGTATATTCATGGGAGAGACTTGGATATATTGTTGCACATAAAACTGTAAGTCTCAATAATTACCATGAGGATGAGAAAGGGAAATCTATAGATTTTAAAAAAATATTTTAACAATAGACTTTATATGTAATTGAGGTTGTTAAATTTTCTGTTATTCTAAGAGACAAAAAACCATCATATCCGTGCAAGCAGGAAATCATGTAAAACAAAGTACCACCGCTAAGTGTGGCTTTATAACAATATAAGTACGACTATTTATGAATAATGTTTACGTGTGAGAGTTTTATCATGAGCATAATAGAATTTCAGATTTTTAAAATACCATTTGAAACTGTAAACAAATATAATATTCTGAGCGATGAAGTATACATCGCTAACACTTGTATTTACATATGTAATTAGTTGTTTTTTAAAAAGCTAGGGACAACTAGATGCTTTTGTAGATGGTTATAATGAAGGTTTTATTGTTTGTGACTACATAAGAAATGTAATAGTGGTAAATATTTATTACATACCACTTTAAATAGCAAGCGTTTAACTAATTTTTAATTAAGTTGTTAATAGGATGTGACATCATAAAACTTTGTCAGGTTTATATAAAAAGTATGTTTGAAGTGAGTAAAATGTATCGGCCTGAGGAAGACTGAGGTTGAAAGCGCTTGCCGTGTTGGTAATAAAATCGTGTTTTATTATTCCACCAGACGCTTGTTTCTTTTTCTTAATATACGTACAAGTTGGATTGAATGCAAGCTATAGTCCGGTGGAGAATACATTGGTGACTGTTGGCAAAGACCGTTGGCTACTTGAGCTGTTTTAAGTCGGCATTTCTTATTGGAATTTTAAATCGTGCTAAGCGGATGATCATGTATATTGGGACTCTCATAACAAACTGTTATCTGCCCTAACTGTGTCCGTTTTTTGGATTATTACCTTAACCGTTATACCAACCTCCCACCCTGTCTGATTCCATGAAACCAGTCTGTTTCACTGCCTTAATCGACAGGCATATATAAATTGGTGGAACATGGAGAGATGAAATGCCATGACACATTCTGTTGCCCCATTCTATATGTGCAGAAAGAGGGAAGGTTCAACCCATTCAGAAGATAACATTTCTGCAAAAAGGTACTATTGGGGTATATCAGTGAGCTTTTCTTGGTAATAGAAATTCTTGCTTGAGAAGAATGACTACCTTCTGCTGGAATACCAGTCTCATGAATGAAAATAATGTTGGGGAAAGTTGTTAATCAGTATAATTGCAATCTGTGCATACCAAACAGCACCACACCTCCATGGCTGTGACACTTTTATAACTATGAAATGACTGAACATGGAAATGGCACATCCTTCCCTAGAAAAAATATTGTCGTTATTAGGAGAAGGTGCACGAATACCACAAATGCCTCTTAGCAACCAAAAAATATTTAGGACTGTGTGTGCTTGTCACTATTGAGACACTCTTGTGTACCCAATAGAAATGACTGTTAAGATCAGGCTGACTTTCCTGTCAAAATAAGTTTTCTGAACTCAGCAGCATATAGTGGATTAATTTCCTGATTGAAACATGCTATCATACAAGAGAAGGTACAGACA
Source organism: Protopterus annectens (assembly GCF_019279795.1). Classification (NCBI taxonomy): domain Eukaryota; kingdom Metazoa; phylum Chordata; order Ceratodontiformes; family Protopteridae; genus Protopterus; species Protopterus annectens. Next base: position 41,596,844 of record NC_056734.1, read on the forward strand.
TGTATATATGTGTATAGACTTGCTGTCAGCTCATTTAGAAGTATAAGTAGCCTAGATCTTGTCTCACATACACCACCAGTTCATGAGAGCACTGTATTCTACAGTTCTTTGGTCTTCCCATTTTCAATAATACTGCACTTCATTACCATTTATGAAATGCTGATATGACAGAAGGAAAATTAATTGAAATGACAGAACAAGATCACACCTGAGAGTAGAAGGCTGGAGCACTAAAAGCAAGGTTAAAACAACAACAGCTTTTGTTCTCCAAGTTGTGAATATCACTTTGCATAAATTTATCATCACCGCACCATTAAACGGAACAAAAACTGCATCAAATGATATCCATATGATATCTTATATTTGTATTTCTTCCCTCCAATAGTTTAATGATAAGGACTTTGTATTTCATGAAGTTTTCAAAATAATAGTCATCATTTCCGCATTGCTTTTATTGTTTTTCAATGATTAACAAAAAAAGAAAAAACTTACATTTCTTACATTTCAGTCATACTCAGTGTTGTGGTTTTGTTTTGACGTTTATGAAATGCATTTTGTAAACTGTAGCTGTGTTGACTTTTTTCACCATTACTTAGGAGTCACAATGCCAACATTACTCTTCCACTAAACTCCACTACTATATGGTGGCGGTGGGAGTGGTGATGGGGGCAAAGTTTCCAGCTGATGTTTCTGCCAGTGATTACTTATCAACAGCCTGCTGCCTTATGTTCTTGCAATCTAACCCATAACATACAGAAAAGGTAAGCAAACAATTATTTTGATGGTTGAAAATAAGCTCATTGCAACACATTGCGCAGCTCCTGCAAAGTATATCAAGAAATGAAGTACCTAAAATGTCTTTTTTACAGACTCACCCTCTGTTATAACTCAAACCGTCTATATAGGACACAAATCTACAATTCATAACTATGACAGTAATCTAGTCCTGGAAATGTTACCTAAAAGAATTATCCATGTGTTGATAACAAAACAGTGAGACAAATGCTGTTATGCCTATCAGGAAAAAAGGTATCAGCAGATGATTCATGTTACTATTAACATGCCACTTGCTTAATTAAGTAAGAAAACAATGACCTACTAAGCAGCTAACCCTCATTTCTTCACTTTCTGCTCCTTCAATATATAAAGTGAAAGAAAATAAAAAGGGAAACGTTTTTAAGTTCCATCACCCTTTTTTTTTTTTTTTTTTTTTTTTTCCTTTTGGGATTCCAGAAAAGATAATTCAATGTCTTTTAGACTCAGAAAACATTATACAGGCTTAGCTGATCTTAGGCAAAGTATCAGAACACTGTGATGAGGTTACAGCCACAATCACTGTTGTTTCAAGTGTGGATGATGGAAGGCTGACAACAGCAATAACATCCAATATACAACACTTGAAGAGGCAAATCAGGGGACTCTGAAAATAACTTGGTAACTACGGGAGGGTTTCCCCAGAGCAGGAAGAACCATGAGGCGATAATTTTTACAGTTCAGGCAATATGTCAGTCATAACACTAGTTTCTTTGATATTACAGGCAGTTACTGCACTTGACATCATAATCTGTAGTGACAATTAGTATATACAGTACATACATTGTAGAATTCAGATGGTGATGCCATATACACATAGTAAATGACTGTTGTAACAAAACTGCTCATCCTGTATGACTGACATGTTTTTTGACTGTATGCATAACCTTATGTTCATTCGACAAGTTATTTTCATAAAAACTATCACATACATTTCTTGTAGTGGACCTCTGTACCCTCAGAACTGTGATGTTCCTGAGATGTCTGTGCATGGACAGCATTCTACTATTTAGGTCATTATCCAGTGCCTACTACCATCATGACTTTGTCCATTGTGCAGGACCTAAAACATGGGGCTACATAGATTCTGTGGTTGTGGCAGCATGGTTTCAGCTGCTGACCTGCTACTCTGTCCTCAAATACCACTTGAGGTAAAATCTTAGATTATGAAGTCAAAATTATAAACTTGACATACATATATGATGAAAGTTAATATCATACATATTAATAAATAATGACAATTTTAATCACAGATATTGGTTACACGATATTGATGTGATCCTACTGACTAGTTATGGAACAGCACTTATTATGATGTTCCATCCCAGCAATGTCTTGCAAAACATAGAAACTCATAGTTCCATAAAGTCAGTACCGACTTGTGTCATTAAAAATCATTTGAATAGAGTAGTGAGTATTCAATTACTCTTTTGTGGCTACATTTGCATGTAGTTTATTCCATATTGCTTGCTACTTGTTATATCATTATATTACATAAGATAAGACAAACATCTGTTCTGTTAACAGAACTATTGGAAATCTGTTGTATTACACATACACATAGAACAGAGTGCTTCCAGAGAGTCATAAAATTTGTGAACATTTTACTCTGATCATAGGCACATCATTTACCTAAATTACTGCACAGAAAAAAACAAACACACCGTGACTTGTATGACAATAAATGGAACAATCATTTCCAAAAATGCCAAACTCTACAGTGCCATTTCACAGCTATCAGATGGTCCATTTACCCTCCTGGAAAAAGAAGCGTGTAGCACAAACTCTAAACATGGTCTAGTACCAGTAATCCTAGATTAGATTTTTGAAGGTTCAGAATCAATGCACTGTGCCAAGTCTTTAATTAATGGCAGCATTTTTTACAGTCATTAATGTATATTTATACCAAATAATGGGAGCAAACAGACTAAACATCTTCTAAAATATTTTTAAAGGGAGAAACAATACTTTCACTGTTTTTTCAGAATTCCAGACTCCAGAGCCTCCCAGTAACACAGTCTTCACCTGTTCAAATTGTGCATTCTACCAGCTGTCACAGGCACTTCATCTCCATCACCTCTAGCTTCTTCAACTGCTCTGACTTCACTGCCCAGGTTTCTAGACCATACAGTGGCACTGGTTATGCCACTGTTTCATACACCTTGCTTTCCAGCCGCTGACACTCTATGCCAGCTGTAGCCCCTCTGATTCTAGCTTTGACCTCCTCATTTAGACCCCCCGTCTCCTCAACTACTCCTCTCGGGTACTTGAAGCTGTTAAGCTATTCCACTATTTCCCTTCTATCTTGGTTCTCATCTTGTTCACAATTTCCCTATCTGTTGCCATTAAAACTGTCTTATCTGTATTCAGTTTTACCCCATGTGCCTTCACATTTGCATTCCACTTCCCTAGCGTTTGCTGAAGTTATTTTTCACAGACTGCATGTAATGCCACATTGTCCACATACAGCAACTTTGAGGATTTTTCCCCTCCTTCCTCTTGGGTAATGCAGTCCATTGTCAGTATGAATAACACTGAGCTTATAGCTGAATCCTGATGCAGACTTATTCCCACTGGGAACTCCTCTGTTAGTCCAAAAGATGTTTTTCTGTCTTTGGGTCATTGTTCATACCCTGCACTAATTTTACTAATGTTCCTGGGATTTCCAACCATTGCACAGCTGTACAAATCAGCTTTCTTGGGACTTTGGCAAATGCTTTTTCCAAGCCTAGGAATGCCCACTTAGATTATTTCCTCATCTCTAGCTTCTTCTCAACTATCTGTCTCACTGCAAACATCAGGTCAGTTGTGCTACTTCCTGAATCTGAACTGCTCGTATTCTATCTTACTTTTTACTACTCTATGTATTCATTTATCAGTCATCTGCTCCAGAATGTTGACATCTCCAGTATCCAAGTATAATGGCACCAGTATTCTTATTCTCCAGTCATCTGGGATATCACTTTCTCTCCATAATGTTATGAGTTCCCCCGTAACTGTTTCTCCCCTAGCTTATCCAACATCTTGATTATATGTGCCGTGACCTTATCTGAGCCCGATGCATTTTTTTAACTTCATTTTCCTTACTGTGGTTCTTAGTTCTTCTGGTGTGGTGTGCTCTTTTTCTGTCATTGTAGATGGTGTCTGGAGGAGTAGATATTCTGTGCAATTTGCTTCATTCTATTTGCCTTTGATGTCTGGTAGATTGATGATCAAGTTGTTGCTATCATTCCTCATGATAGGTGTTAGATAATTTGTCTTTGCCTTGCAACTTGATAGAGTTTCTTTATGACAACTATTGAGTCCCTTTCCAGAATCTAATAGAGTGCCACTGATGTCTTATTCTTTGCTATTGCATCTGCTCTCTTAGCCTCTTTGTCAGCCAGCCAGTATTCTTTCTTAGCCTGGTCAGTCATTTCTATCTCCCACATTTTCTTACACTCCTTTTTTTTTGATTACTGCCTGGACTTCTGCATTCTGCCACCAGCATTCCTTATATACCTTATTGCCATACCTGGCTTGGCCACATATCTGTTCTATAGTCCTCACACAAGCTTGTTTGAGATACTGCCATTCTTCTGTAACTCCACCTATGTTCTCTTCTTTGTGAGCTGCTAGAGTCCTGAATATTTCCTTGAAATCTTGTGCTTTCTCTCAATTGGACTTCCAGGTCATCAGCCTAGTCTCTATTGACCTTAGAGCCTTCACTGACCAATGCTTGGAGATGACTGTTGCATACAGTTGTTTATGTTGTGAGCTCACTGTTCCACTGGGGATAACGTTGCAGTTACTGATTCTACCCCCATATCCTTTCCTTTCTAGACAGAAGTCTACCTGAGTTGCATGTTGACTACTCTTGCACATGACATTTTGATGTTTCACTTGATGAACCGTGTGTGGGCCACCATTAAGTCATTTGCCAGACAGAAGTTTAAAATGATCTCCCCGTCTTTATTATTGGCCATGCAGAGCCAAGCAGTGCTCATATCCTGTTCTGTCTGTTCTACTATGTGCATTCAGGTCCCTGCTTATCAGCGCCAGCTCATGTTATCCTGCTTTATCTAGTAGATCCTGCAACTGCTGCCTGAATGCACTCTTTCCCTCACTGTCACAATGCTGCTGTGGGGCTATGCTAGGATTATGAGTACTGACCTATCCTTATCCTGGAGTCTGATTGCCATAGGTCTGTCATTAAATCTGATGACATCCCTCACTGACTTCTGAAGCTACTGTCTCACCACAATTCCCACATCATTTCTAGTCTGACCTCCTACTGTGCAATAGACTCCTTATGCCAAGCTAAGTATCTCTTCAGTATTGCCCTTGCACCTTGCCTCTTGGATACAGTGGATATCCAGCCTCCTTTTTGCCATCATGTCATCCACTTCCAATGTCCATTCTGTTAGTGAACCTATACTGAGTGTAGCAATCCTTAGTTCTGTTTGGCAGGGTGACTAGTTTTATGTCCAGCATTCTTTCACAACAGTCATACCAGGAAATCAACATGGGAAACTGGACACTGGCTAGACAGTAGCTTATTCACTCAGGATGCTGACTTTATGGCGGGCACATACTGCTGAATAAGGGTGCATAGACACCTCCCACTGTTAGCATGGGTCCTTGGCCTAGCTTGGAGTAGGCTGGATCCTCAACCCCATTTGTTTCTGGCAAATACCCATGTCCATTTTTGGTGACAATCAACACAACCAAATCATCTAGAGAGAATTTTTCTACCACAGAGTGGCTAGCCCTGACACTGTGTGCAGTCTGTGATACAACAACTGCCTTGTAGAACTAATTTAATTTATCACGATGCTGAGGCTATCCATAATAAAAATGGAAATCTAGAACCAGTTCAAATGCTAAAATCTAAAATACTAGAAGCAAAGAAAGAAATTCCTAAGATGCTTATGTTGGTAGCATAAAGGATTCACAGAGTGACTGGAACTGCCACATTCTCCTCATTCACAAACTTTATGGGATTATGACATTTTGTATTTATTTTAAAAAAACTGAACAGTGTATCTAAATTTGATTCCCATCTCTTAATTAGAATAGGCAATTTGGTAGAAAGGTTGGGTAAAACTAGATTTTTTTCCACAATGGATTTGACTAATGGAAATTTGTTAAATCCCATTATGTTCTGCAGCTAAGTAGAAAACAGCATTATCCATAACTGATAGCTTTTTATTATAAGGTAATGACATATGGCCTTTAAGATGCAGCAGCAATATTTCAGAGATTTATGGACTAGATTCATAACACCATATTAGATATGCAGCAGCACACCTAAGAAATGTAATTATTTTGCCTGAAGATTTGAAAAGTCAAATTGCCATGGTACAAACATTGCCAAATGTCTTACAACAAGCTGGATTAGCAGCAAATCCAAACACATATAAATGGGACATGGCTGACAACTAGTAATTGGGCAATATAATAGGAAGAAAGATAAGAAAACCTTAGGCAATAATGTGAGAAGCTCTAATTAAATGGCCCATGCCCTGCCCCAAAAGTCAAGCTAAGGCGTTCTTGGGATCTGCCCACTACTATCACTAACTTTTACAAAACTTTACAAATACAATATGCCCATTAAATGATTTAGATAAGGAGAGGCCCCACCAAATGTAAAACGAATGGATGAAACTTAGCAGACATTCAAAACATTAAAAATACTTTATGTCTAAGCTTATCCTTTTAGTTCCAGACTTCTCTAACTGGTGTTCACAGATGTCTCTGATGGAGGTTTTAAAGTAATACTGGCACACATCATTGAGAGGGATGAACACTCAAAAGGTAGAAACTCAAAAACAGAACGTGGTATGTAGCATTCAAGCAAGAGTGTCTTACTATTGAATATGATTTATCTATTAACTTCAACCATGTTGAGCAGATATTTTTATTGTTATTGGATAATGACAATGGACCACGAACCTCTTCATTGGCTCTATAGATAGACTAATCTTAAGCTTGTCAGATGGGTTTTATTACTGCAGCATTTCAGTTTGAAATAACACACCTTCAGGGACCATGTCATCTGAAAGCAGCTTGGCAATCCTGTGCATACACTCCATCTATTCTGTGGCTGGAGGGTGTCAAGTAATATAGTGGCTTTTTTTTCCAGTTTTATGCACTGGGGGCAGTGAGAAAGTTGAGAAATCCCAGAGAAAACATGGTGGCTGCCTTTTCAGATTAAAAACACTAGAGGGCTGTGACCAAGGTAAACAAGCTCCAAATGAACAGATGACATACACTAGAGGATATTCAGCGATTCATGCTTTACAGGCAGAAAGCAGAAAGCCATGCGAGAGTAAACCACTTTGCACATTTTCCCTGAGCACAGTAAGCTTTTCAAGTTGCTCTAACCTCTAACACTAAAGTCTAACACCAAAAGGATTTAATGGAAGGAGTGTCCATCTACTGTTAATGGAAGAAGATGTCTGTGGATCAGTGGAATGGTTATTCTGTGAAAGAAAGTTGGATATGGGTTACTGCACCTGTGTAGGTTAAGATGTCAATGTAGGAAGGTGATAAGTGTCTTCCCTACCTGTGAAACTACCTGATTGTGCTCTGAAGGTGGTAAAGGGAAATATTTGGATCCTTAGACAATTTCTATGACAGACTTGAGACTCTGCCTATGCACTGTTTGATGACTACTTTTCATTTAGGTTTTCAGTCTCTTCTTCTTTAGCCAAAAATAGCATGTTTTGTTCAATCTATTTTAAACAGACATGCAGAATCTTGAAACACTGATGTTATGTCATTCTGTGACAACTACTGAACTCTCTGTTCTCCAGATATATATTATTTTTTTATTTACTTCTATTTGTTTACCAGAAAAGTCCAATTGGGACTGGAAAGACACCATTTCAGTGGAGGTCCGGGGAAGACATTTCCAAAACTTTTATAAAAATCAACATGTTTAATAAATTAATTAACATAGTTCTGATAGTAGTGTATATAACAGAACAGATAAGAAATAGTTTTTAAATAATGATTACCATTTAACAAAAAATATTTAAGCAAAGAAGCATAGAGCAATATTGGTTAAGAAAAATGGATAGCTATAGGTATAGATAAAGTAGCGTAGGAAGACAGTGAAAGTAGGTGGTGCAAGAAAAGGAAAGAATTGAGTGAATACTGGTGCAAAATAGTTAATTGGTAATAGCTTTAGTGTTATAGTGATAACTCATGAGAATTAACTGATGCTATGAAGTATGTATGCACAGCAGTCGTTGAGAAAAAAGTGAGAGGGATTAAGATGAGTGGAATGGATAGCTGGGGTCTTCAGTCTGGAGCATCAAGCAATGTATCATTTACACAGATTGAGGTTGAAGAGTAGGAGTTATAATGGTGATTTAAAGCTAGTTTGGATATAGAAGAGCCCATCACAGAATGAGATAAGCAGTTAAAGACCCAATATTCAGAGTGATGTGATGTGATTTTTAGTTGAGTTTTAAATATCTGGGAGTTAGTTGATTCACAAATTTTTAGCAGAAGGGAATTCCGGAGTCTGACTACAGAATAAGAGTAGAGAGTTTTGCCATGAGAGTTGATGGCAGGGAAGACACAGACAAGTATTTTTTTGAGAATCTAAATGAACTAACTAGAGAATATTAGGTTATGTGAGACTCAGAGGCTGGACATTTGTTATAATAAGTAAGAATTGTGTGAGCTTGCATTAAGTGTATTTGAGAAAGATGGGGATCTCAAGCCAATGAAGTTGTTTAACTGAGTCACAATGACGACTTCTAGCCAAAGACTGTTTAACAAATTTGGCAATTGTCGTGCATGTTTGCTCTTGGAGGCCACAGTGGTGCAGCGGTTAGCATTGCCATCTCACAGCAAGAGGTTCTCTGGTTCAATCCTCAGCTGGGGTGCCTTCTGTGTGTAGTCTGTATGTCCTCCCTGTGGTCGCGTGAGTTTCCTCTGGGTGCTCCGGTTTCCTCCCACATCCCAAAGACATGCTGTTGGTGGATTGGATACTCTAAATTGGCCCTCGACATAAGTGCATGCATGTGTGTGCCTTCCACGGAAGGTTGGGTGCCAGGCTGGCAACTTGACACCGTAAAACTCCACTGCCAATCATGAGAAGACAGGTGATTTACTGTGGCGACTCCTAACCGGGAAAAGCAGGAAGAAGAAGAAGTGCATGTTTGCTCTTCTTTGGAGAGTTGTACAGATTGTAGGTTGCAAAGAATGGATATATAGGAGAAATTAGGGATTAGGAAGGATGAGGCTATATGTTTTCTTGTCCTGTTGGTAAAATAGTTTCTAACTCTATACAGCATACCCAGCTTTTAGTGTATATTTTTAATTACTTCCTGAGTATGAATGTGGAATTTTAGTTAACTATCCTAGTAGTTTGGTTTAGGAGATGACATCAATTCATGTGCCATATAGCAGCAGTAGAGAGCAGTTAGCTTTGATGAGATGAAGGCATTTTTGGCATTAAGTACCACACTAGATTTTTTTAAGTCAAGTTTTTACAGATCTGAAAGTGTTCTGAGTGAACTGTAGCTCAGGAATTGATAGGATAGTGCAGAGAATAGTGGAGTCATCAACATATTGAATTGTGGAGGTATTGTTGGAATGTAGAGTGAGATAATTTATGAAAATGTTAAATAGTAGGGATCCAAGGATGAAGCTTTGTGTTATTTCAATGGGTATAGAAAGAAATGGAGATGTGGCGTATTGCCATTTTGCACCTTGAATCCTATTAGCAATGTATGAAAGGAACAAAGGCAGTGAGTCAAAAACTAGACCTAGAATAGAGTTTCTATAGAAGTAAGCAGTGAGAGACAGTGTCAAAAGCTTTTGATAGATTAAGGAAAATGGCTGAGACTAATTTATTACTTCTGTTGTAGAGGACTGAGTTAATGAAGGATAGAAGGACAATATTAGTAGTATGTGATGTACAAAAAACATGTTAAGAGGGGTGAACAAGTTATTTGTTAGGAGATAGTGAAGGAGCTGGACATGAATACATGTTTCTAAGATCTCAGGCAATGTGGAAGAACAGCGATGGATCTGAAATTATTAAGTTCATTGGAAGAGCCTCCTTTATGTAATGGGATATTATAATATTGTTTCCACAGGTTTTATATTTATAATTATCCAAAGCAGCAAAAATTGTCAGTCTAGTGATCAACAATAGTAACCAAACATACACATTTCATGTTGAAGTCCATTGATGAACAACAAATCCACACTGCCCAGATAATTGTCATATTAACAGAATACACATTTATTAATATAGATAAACTTTTTTATCCTCCCTTAATTTAAACAGTACATCTTCTGAACTAATAGATCACAATACTTTGTAGCTTAAATCACTGCCATCCCAGAACCCAGAAGATTATTTAAAACCCAGATTAAATATATGAATGTGAATATAATAAATGAATAGAACATTTAATATATCAATATATTTAAATATTGATTGTGTAAAGGCATTTAAAAAACTTGAACAAATGTTCAAAACTTGAAAACCAATCTTATCTTTTTAATATATAAATTAAATGTATAGAATATGACTAGCCAATATATAAATTAACAGTATAAGTCATGAAATATAAATCTACTAATAAACCACACACTACGTATGAAAAAATGCATATGTTGTATAAAAAACATCAATGATATTTACAGTCTCTCACTCTTGAAGTTCTTCAAGTGTGGTAATAGTTAATATTTTGCTGCCTGTAGTTTTAATGTTGGTTGTAGAGCTACACTTTCATTAATCCTGAGGGGGTCAGATTTTAGCTGTTTTAAAAAGGAAAAGTTGCTGATCTCCTACAATCCATTGACTTTGATAGCTTTAAATATATTTCAATTATTTTTAACAGTTTTTTTATATTTTCCACACCTTGATTATGCTGGACAAAAAAAACTCTTGGATTTGTTCTCAGTCACCTTATGCCCTTCATTATGATGTTCCCTAGGTCCACTGCACTCCACATCATTTATACTTATCATACCATTACTGTATAACTTCACAACAAATGTTACCCACAAGCTGTCCAAGAGTATTTTCTCCAATGTATTAATTTCCTAAACCAAAACATCTCTTAAGGAAGTCATACTTGCCAGCCTTATACATTGTCCCTTTTGCTAAGCTTCTCTTTTGTGTTGAGGTATAAGAGCTGGTATTGCAAATATGCATTACTGAAGGTGGGCTTCCTACAAATATTTGAACTGTACCCCATTCAATACATTTTAATAGTTGTAATGAAAAAAATAACCTCTTTTTTTGTCATAAGTAAAAGGAAATTTTGAAATAAATTAAAATAATTAGTTGTTTCACTCATGCAGTAAAAGAATTCACTTAAAATATCCACTGAACTACTCCATAAAATAAAAATATTATCCAGAAATCTAAGGTACAGCTTAAAATTTTGAGAAAATATTGATAAAATTTCAAAGGAAAATTGAATTTCCTGTCAAAAATCCACATTACCATCTACACCTTTCATTTCTTTAGAAAATGTTCCTTCAGAAATATAAAATTGTTCTCCAGTACATCACACTTGAGATCTACTATCAGGGTAATGTCTGTTGCTAAGAGGAAGTCACAGCATAACTATGCACAATGCAATAATTCAAAACCTACTTTCTGAGGAATGCAAGTAAAAAGATCGACCATGTCAACTATTAGGAAGCCAACATTCTCATTCCATAAATCCTTTTTTAGTATACTCAAAATATCCCATGATTCCTTTAACATATGTGACCATGGTAAAAAGACAGGCTTGAGGAGTCGTTCAATAAATACTACCAGGGATAAATCTTAGACCCTTGTGGATCCATTATAATTGTAAATAGGTGTTACAGTATGTTGTTATGTTCTTCTGATATTTCAAAAATAGTTGGGATTATAGGCTTGTCTTTTTTTTTTTTTTTTTTAAGTTATAAACATTGGGGGTTATCATGTTATCCTGTTTTGTAATAAATAGTCTTTAATTGGAAGTCAGTGTCCCTGGAAGCTATATGCACCTGGTTCGTGGACACCACTAAATAGGTCTCATTGTTCTGCAAGACATTAAGCATAGTACCTGAGAAATGTATGATATCAAAAATTATGATACTTCCACATTTGTCAGGTTTCATTACAAGTATGGATTTATCATTTATAATTTATTCTGTCTCCTACAGGCTTTTGAAGGGAGATCTATGCCTGGCATACAGGGCATTGTCAGATCCCAATCTGATGGACCTGCTGCATATCCACAGAACAAACAGTACCACAATTACCCATTCTAAAGACTTAAACCTTGTCTGTGATATAAATAGGAGCTGCTGGAGAGATAGGTATCCATGCCAGAGACTGCCCCATCTATGGAACAGGCTCCCCATCCATGTGAAGCAGATTTCCTCCCTAACCCAATTCAGGTGTAACTTGGACAATTGGATGGGAAATCAGAAATTCAGCCATAGTTTGCCACTTATTTCTCTAATGAACACAGGTAGCCTATAAATGGTTCATCCCCAGGCCCGTGCTTACACTTATCAAGGGTATCAGAACTTGTCAGAGAATTGGAATTCATGGCTAGGCTTAAAAATGGTGTTTGTGGTCATTAGTCTAGTAAACACCTATGAACCTATAATCCAACAATTCCTTTCCTTGTAAGATTAAAGATGTAATTTTTTTGTTTGTTTTTCTCCTCTTTATTTATAAATGTCCTTTTCACATTATTTTTTCAAATACTTAGACAACTGGGTGCATGATGGGGTTAAAAGTACTAATCCTTCTAAATGTATTATTGTGTCTTTCTCCACCAGCTTATGAATCATCAAATAGCATTGCTAAACTAAGCTTTCTGGTGAAAAGCTTAAGTTCTATTAGAGAATCATAATAACAAATTCTTAGTAGGAATACACTTAAATCCATTTTCAAATAAAGTGAAATGATCAACAGAAATTTCAAGATGGCTGTAATTTAATATATTAAATACACTGGATTTTAAAACAATACCGTGCAGTTCAGATTGCATTAGTACTTTTTCCCTCTCCCCTTGTCTGTTCCCCATGTCTGTGTGTCCCGCAGAATCATCTCATACTTGTTTTCTGATGCATAGAATGTTATGTCTGAGGTCTTTTATCTCTTACCTGACTTGTTTGGTTTGCTATTTGGTCTGACATTCAGAGTGTTGTAAAATCCAAAGGGTCATCTAAATTATATGCAGGACACTAATTATTATTTAAAGTATTAATATTATTCCTCTCACTGGGCAAAGTGTACCCCAGACTGCCGGAAAAAAATATTATTGTCATTTCCTCCAGTACTTCAATCCAGAACCCCTACTTCCTTTTCAAATTCACTGCCTCTAATAGGAAAAGGTGTGTTTGCTTCATATCATTTGATATTCCTGTTAGTCATTCTGTTTCTCCTACTAATGACATTAGTGAGTGTTTTTCAATTTTACGAAAACATTGTACATTTTTTATAATTGTCAAACAACAAATCTTCTCACATCTTAGTATTTAAATAATGTATTTCAGTGATTAATTCAGAAATAATAGTCTCATTTCTTTTAACAAACTCCATTAATTCAAAATAATGTCTAGAAAAACATGTTTACAAAATCCAAGAAAAATTGCTCTTAGAGTGAGTAGCATAGACCTTGAGAGACAATCTTCCACTTCAAACATTTAAGCAAGTAAATACTAACCAACTGCAAGTTTCATAATTTTTTCTAGCTTTTTTTTCAAACCCTGTAATCACCACCCCTAGAGATGAAAAACAAGTGTTTGTGTTGTCATTTTGTCATTTACACTGTCATTAATTACATTCCAGTCAGAAAAAATCCTTTTCAACCAATCTGATGCATTAAAGTCATTGACAACTTACAAGTGATCGTTTGTGATAGTTCTCAATAGTCCACTAACAACCCCACTGAAAGAATTAAAATGCACAGTACCTTTTGAAATGTTCAAATTAGTGCCTCCACTATCACCTGTGACTAGTACCCCTTCATCTGTGGCCCCTCATACATGAACACCATTAATGATACTGTCCATAAGCAAATCCATTTGTGAAATGCTGAAACACGTTGCTCTGTGGCTTGTTGAGCGAAAAGTTCAATAACTGTGTGGATTTTCCTTTTGTATCAACTTTCCCTGCTATCACACAAATGAGAGACAACAGAAGTATAAGACACAAAATGAAAGAATCAGAAAACATTGACAGCTTCTCTCCCACTTTCAGTAAACCTCAACTACAAAATCCAGATCAGAAATTGCCTGCACAGTAATACAGTTAAGGAAATGTTTTTTAGTATTGTACTCTGCAGAGTTAAGATTAGTGGTAAGGGTAGGATTAGCATTCGGGTTAGGGATTTCAAATCTGAACAAGGAGGTTATCCCTACATACTATCTTATTCATACATGCTGTCCCTAACTCTACCCCTGACCCAAATCTTAACCATTTCCTTAACAGCACCACTAATCACAATACAAGGACAAAGAACACAGACCAAATAAATCAGGCACAATGCTAAATCTATTGCTTTCCCTAATCTTATCCATTTATTACTCATATATACTACCCTCTATAATGCAGAATTGCACATTTTCAAAACCTCCACCTTTTCAGTCAAACATTAATTTTCCTGCATACTCTTACATACCTACTCTAAACACAGTGGGAGGTTGGCATAATGGTTAAGTTGTTCACCTTACAAACACAAGGCCCAGGGTTTGATTCTCAGATGGGGTAAATGGTTAGGCTTAAAAATGGCCCACAAAGGCAGTTAGCCTAGTACTAACCTATCAATCATTTGGGCCAACATTTCCCCCGGGGATCACGTCAGTTGCCCTGCTAGACAGGGGTCCAGGGAAGTAAATAGTGTGGGAAGAAATAGCCAGGGAATTGTTATGGCTAGGCTTGTATAGGCCCTAGGGCCGATAGCCTAGTACCAACCTATGAACACACACACACACACACACACACACACACACACACACACGCAAAACCAAAGGGTACAAAGGTTAATGGAGGTCCATGGGATATATGCAACATACCCATTGAGGATATTCAGTCTTTCAACTACATGGCTTCTGAATGTCCATGCCGTTATACTTTCCAATTTTTAAAGTTTTTATGGGTACAATAAGACCAATAAAGCCAAATTCCACTAGCTGTAGACAAAAGACATAAAGAGTGTTGCGGGCACCATTATGCTTTTAGACATCAGGCTTGATTTGAAGCTAGGTAATTCTAAAGTATAGTCAAACAAGCCACATATGCTGTACTGAGGAGGTAATTAAAAAGGCAAAATATGCATGTCTACCATAACCATAAGCAAAACCCTTGTAAAAACATGCAGTCAGTCTTCCTCCTTTTGGTAGCTGCTGCATTCCACAATCTATACATATATATATATATATATATATATATATATATATATATATATATATATATATCGGTCGACCAGTCAAATGGTTGACCCAAAATCCTGAATATGTAACAGCAAACGTCCGGAGAGGTCAAAACTAAATACATCGACACCCATAGTTCGATGTATTCGACGAAGCAGGAGGTGACATCAGTCACCCATGCTATGCACATTAACGTACCATTACACTAAAAAGTCAGTGGTATGTTAATTGTACTATTTTGCAGGGGGGGTTCACTGCACCCCCCACACCCCCGGCACATCAAATATACCAACGTTGAGATCGCACTACAGTGAGGAAATGTGCTAATTTCCTGTTCCTCACTGAACCGTGATCTCCCTGCACAATGTTGCACCCAAATACTTGAACTACACTACCCATTTGCTGTAGTGTAGTTGATATATTTTGGTTCGACATTCTACCGACTTGAAAACTGCCTCTTGACCACATGCTGGTTGACCGATGCAGTTTCCAGATTTTCATTGTAAGCTATATATATATATATATATATATATATATATATATACACATAGGGGTGGGTGTGCGTGCATCTGTGTGTGTGTGTGTGTGTGTGTGTGTGTGTGTGTGTGTGTGTGTGTGTGTGTGTGTAATACCACTTAGATATATATATATATATATATATATATATATATTATATTTATATATGAGCACTTACATCCATGTACATATGTAGATATGAGTACCTAACAGATTATCATGGCTGTTTCGTCTAGTCTTAGACCATCAAAACAATTCAGTAGTGAATCTCAACTATTGGTTTAAACATGAGTCTCAAAGGGGGCTGCTCCCACTCCCAGCATTTAAGCTGGTTTTCATTGCATTGGGTTCAATTATATGTGCCTCAGTTAAACCTGGCTTGAAGTAACAGATACATTAAAATATGTGAGAGTAGTAATGGTGCTATAACAACACTGGCAGCTCTATGCGGGTAACATGATGGAAATCCAATCTGGTTTCCTGAGCTTTTCCTAGTTGTGTGGACATTCATGTCATAAATGTGTGTCCCTAGGGTTCTGTGTTTATCTGTGGTTTCATATGTGCGCATATGAGTATATGCAAAATTAAAGATTATTCAAGCAACATTGTTAACTATAAAATTATTAGCATATCTTTGGCAGTTTGTGCATATGCAGGGACACACTGTAATAATACTTTGCAGAAACGGAAGTAATGCACAAAGCTACTAGAAGGCTACAAGTTACTGTGAAGCGGTGGTCCTTCTCCAGATACTTTCAGTTCAGGCTGTAAAATTAATCAAAATTGTCACTGCCAATCATTCTTTCCTTTTCATGGAAAACCACTTTATTTCCCTTGAGATTATTTTTAATACTGATAGAAGATGTAAGAATACTCATAAACGATACTAAAAATGGAAACTGTGCAATTTCATGACATTTCCATAATGCATATTATTACTGAAGCTGTATACAAGTATTTCACCATTACAATATTACATGTATTTTATTTTGTAGATAATCGCTTATATAGATATCACTTGATGAGCTTTGACACAGCTGTTCTGATAAAAATATATTTTCAGACACACAGATCTGTCCATTTGCAAACACACTCTGCACAGTTACATACACAAACACACACACACACACACACACACACACACACACACACACACACACACACACACACACACACACACACACACAAACACACATACATTAATATTGTAGCATGTATACACATTCTACAAGATAAATGTCTTTTAACAGAAAGGTTGCATTGCCCTTTAATATATTTCTGTGGAGTTTACAGTTCTGACAGATACAAACTATTTGCCAGCATAGAGTACAGTCATAAAAATCAATGTATGTCATATTGCTAAATATGGCTAAAATGAGGTCTGTACTGCAAATATGTGTAGTTCAAAATATGATATGGTCATGCAATGTGTGGTTTATTATTTTCCATAGGATTAATAACATGTCCATGAAGGCAAGGTCCACTCTGTCATGGTTTGACAAATCATTTCTTCTCACAGTTTTGGTTCCAAGAATAACACAGATGTATTGAGAAAGCATATTTGAATTTCACACTACATTTATCATTCTAGTGAAAGTAATTTTGGGAAAACAGGAGACCTGCTTTGTTTTATACTCACACCACCATGCTCCAGAGGTCAATGACCTATGTCATTATCTATTGAGCTACAGATCTGGATGAACTGCATGTTGTTATAATAGACAGAATGTGTTGTAAGGGTACATCTTAATTAAGGTGCCATTGCAGACCGATACATTCAGTAGTACGATTCTGGCTTAATGAATTTCTCTACTCCTTTCTTTGACAAAGAAAAGGTATCAGCTGACTTTTTGCTTCAAGAATCTTTCACAGGGTAACACCATGAAACACATCTTAAAATAGAAGTAAATTAAATTTCACTTCTCAGGACAAGAGACTCCCTCTAGTTAATAAATGACAAAATACACAGATGAAGCCAAAAAATGCAGTCATAACAGGAAAATTGAACACACAGGTGACCATGTGGAAGAAATGAAAATAAAAATCAACCTGCAGAGGCCCAGAAATGGCACATCCAACACACTTGCATGTGCAACAGCTAAAAGAAATGAATGCAATAGAATCAGAGAAATTAAGTACTTTGCAGTTTTGTTGATACAGTTAGTAACAATTCTACAGTGTATTCATAGATCACAACAGACAATCCTTCAGTGCACAACTTTGCGAAGATATTTTTAAATAAGAGAAGGAAGGAAAGAGGGAAATAGAAAGACAGCACGCTAGGTAAGTGTTGTTTTTAGGGTTTTTGGGAGGGTTTGTGTGTTTTTGAATGTGTTGGGGAATTTTAGGTGTGGGTTAGGACAGGTAGGTAAGAATGTGAGTTTGTTAGTGTTAGGATTAGTGGTGTTTGTGTGCATGTGATGTGTGTTTGTGGAGGGGGGGTGTGGAATGTGTGGTGCTGGGTTGTCTGTGTTATGGACAGTAGTGTGACCTTGGAGTCAGTATATATTAGTAGGGCGGTACGGGGAGTGCAGGGGGGTTGCCCTCTACATATAGTAAGAGTAGGTGTGTGTGTTTGTTTAGTTGTGTGTGTGTGTGTGTGTGTGTGCGTGTGTGTGTGTTGTGTTTTTCTTAGAGTGTCGGGAGGTATAGGTGTTTGTGTTTGTGTGTATTGTGTAGTGTGTGCTTTGTGTTTTCATGGTTTTGTGTTTCGCAGTTTTGTGGTTTCTGTGATATGGATTTTCAGCTTCATGTTCTCGAGATACTGAAATTTGATATTTCAATATTTCGAGATTATGAAGTGAATCCATATTATATATATATATATATATATATATATATATATATATATATATATATATATATATATATATATACACATATGTGTGTGTGTGTGTGTGTGTGTGTGTGTGTGTGTGTGTGTGTGTGTGTGTGTGTGTGTGTGTGTGTGTGTGTGTGTTGGTATGTATTTGTTTATGTCTTTCTATATATCTATTTATCTATCCAACTATGTACAGTTATGGATAAATAAATATTCAGGTGGAGATAAATGACAAAAATGAGTTTTCTATCAATAAGCTAGCAATAATTATTATAATTTTCCAATTGTTTCTAAGCTTTTACCTTATTTGTAGTTGTACATTGTGTCCTTCAGTTGGACAAAATGATGCTTCCTCAAAAAAATAATTATGCACCATGATTTATATGGTGTATGTCTAAATACAGCTGTAAATGTTGATACAGAAATACATTCAGATAGCATATCTGTATCAGAAAGAGTGGATGAACCTATGTTGCCTAATTTTGAATCAAACTCAGGCCTTCCCTGTTATGCAACATCTACAGCACACTCAACTTCAGGTTGAAGGGGATGCCTATTCATGAACTGCGAAGTGCACCAGATAATCTAGCTATGGTTCTTAGCATAATACATAGCATCAGAACTGGCTTCAGCCACTATCAGTCTGCCAATAATCTAAAACATTTTTTTTTATACTCACTAACACATCATAAAAACTGACCTTATCCACCCTTTTTCAGCTAGTAATCTCCAAAGTATTTTTCGTACCGGTTACCTCACCATAAGAACATGCCTTTGTCATCTACACTAAGTCAGTAATCGTCAATGGTTTTCCACACCCACAACTTCAGCATATTTTGATTTTACATGCATGTTACTTCAGTATTTTCCGATTTTCTATACCTAATCCTTCAGAATATTGTGACCTTTCCATGCTTACTCCCTCAGCATACTCATTACCAGTTTTGTCTAATTTCTAACTTGACAAGAAAGCCACCTTCACTTCAGGCAGTCAGTGTTTTGATATCAGGATTCACTTTACTCTAACTACATTACTGCTTTTTGTATCTGCACAGCCATTAGTTTCTTTATCAGCCAGACTGAAATGCTTAATGTCAGCCATCTTGCCTTAAATCTATACTAATCTTCAATACTACAAGTAGAGCTTCATAGTGCACCAGTTCATTAATTGACCACTATGTAATTCTCTACTTGTAAACATCATGCACTTTTAAATCTTTCAGAGAGTTAAACATCTGTCATAATTTTACTATCCAGTCTATGAGTGCTCTATACTTAACAATAACACATATTTTAGGTTACCACCATAATCATCTTTTTGTATTGATATTAAATTGCTGGTATTCAACAGGGCATTTTCATAAGAAATGTATATGTCTACCCATGTTGTATGATTCAATGTTCAATGTTAAAAAATAATTTCCTACATTATCACATCATTACCAAGGAATATAGTAATTCATAGAAACTAGAAGTAATGAATTACCTATGAACTCTGTTTGGGGCTATAGAGTACTTTTTTTAGAAAAATTCCAAGATTTTCCTAAGAAAGCACACTTGAACTGCATTTGGAAAAAAGACTAGACTGCTGTGAGGGAAAAGCATAGTCTTTAGTCTGCATTACTGATATTATTAACTTTTTAAATTGTGTGTGTGTGTGTGCATGTGTGTGTGTGTGTGTGTGTGTGTGTGTGTGTGTGTGTGTGTGTGTGTGTGTGTGTATATGTATCTGTTTACATGTGTGCCATTTAACTATTTAAATTATTTTCTCCAGAGAACTAAAACTTAGGTTTAGAGAGAATATAAATATTGTATCCCATGGTGATTCATATGAAGCAGAGGGATGCAATTACCCATAATCCCTGAAATGAAATACAGACTTCCATGCCAAAAGGAAAATGTTGACACAGACAAGCCATTCAGCAAAAACTGCAAGAAAGCTCCTACCAGGATATAACCTTCACTGTGTAATACCTTGCATCTCCTGTAGTGGAGGACCATGGGCTATATGCAAATGACCTCTAAAGGATATACCTGTCTTATAGCTATGTGTGCGTCTGATTGCATTTCTACTTAGAAACATATTAAGTTGAACCTAAGAAAACTCATTTGAACTGTCTCTGCATTTGAATAAACTACCCTGTGGGAAAAAATAAATCTCTTGATTTGGATTGCTCAAGTTGTTATCTTGTTTGCCTGCATTTTGTATTTTGATTGCAGTGTATTATTTTGATTGTAGTGTGTTATTTCAACTGCCTTACTATCAAATACTACACATTTTGGACGGGAGAAAACAAAATCTATGCCTCTTAATGATTTATAAGATCTAGACCAGGATAATTACCCGTGAAATGTGGGGAGAGCTGAAGACTAGTAGACTTTAATACATATCCCAAGGTTTTCCTGAGAAAACTTATTGGAAATGCCAGAATAGACTCCTACATGGGAAAAATGTTATTTCTTGGTTAGTTTTGCTCATATTGTCATTTTGTTTGATTGCAGTGTATATCTTTATTCTATTACATGCTATTTAAAGTTCTTTTCAGCTGTACACTAAAAATTCTGGTTAATATATTGCTTGTGTCTCTTAGTGAGTAATGGAAACCAAAGAGTTTAATTTCTTGTGAAGTGTGAGAAAAGGAAGTGTATAGCATTTTTATTTATAAACATTAGAAGTTTTTCCAGATCTTCGATCTGAAGAAGGTTAATCCGAAAGCGCTTATCGTTGACGAAGTATCAAGGGATTTTACCTCATTTCTTTTGTTTTTAGGGTTCTACCCATTTTACATGTGCATTTTGTAATTAAAGATCGTCCTTTGCCAAAGCTGGTGTTATCTCTTTTTTCTTGCATATTGGCTAAGAGTCTTCCTACTATCAGTGCCTTTTTAAGCAATGTTCCCCTGACTGAAATTCTGATATTCGTTTGATATCAAGGTAGCACTACTGATTGCCTGAAGAATAAAAAACAAAATCTCAGAACTTAAGGCATTCCTTACCCTTAAAGATATCAGCAATTTCAGCATTTTGGAATTTCAGAAACATGCTTCCAGTGTAGAGATAGAAATCATCTATTCTATGGCTCAATCCATTTTATGCATTCAGATTCACTGGGAAGTGTGTGGGAGTATCTGTATTTGTTCATAATCCCACTTTCTCTCATCAAGTACCACATGAAAAAACTGGACTAGTTTGAAATCTTAAAACCCTCAATAAAATAACATTTTAAATAGCATAATTTATCAGAATATCACCAGATGGAAAACTATACATGTGGTCCCTTCAGAGCATGCAAAATACCTTAGCCATTTAGAATCTAGCTGTGAAGTTCTCGCAGAAAACCTGCTTCATAGAGCAAATAAATCCTCTATTTTAGGCATTACTCTAAAACCTATTGCATACTATTTATTGATCTTGCAAATAATAACAAATTGTGTAGCTGCCTGACAAACCTTACACCTGAAGCTGCCACCTACTTTTATAACATTTTCTCCCTCTTAGATAAATCGGTCAATGCATCCATACTCATCTGATACAAGCATATTGTAAAGTTTAAAACCAAATACAAAATTTAGAACTCACACATAAGACAGCAACAAAAAATCTGTAATATAATGAAATAAGCTCTTGGCCATCTACAAAAGATTTCCACTTCATCATTATAAAGTGAATTAAAAATTGGTAAGTAAGTTCTACAGACTTGAAATTAAAAAATGTTAAGTATGTCTGTGAAATTAGAGATGGGGCCAATTCAACAAACAACTCTAAGGCTTTATAAAGCTATACCAGGAAGCTGAAAAGTAACCAAATATTCCACAATGAACTAATCTTTAAGGATGTTTCCTTCTGTGTTCCCAAGGATATGTCAATTATTCTTGCAGACAAATTCTCTTCCAACTTCAGCCAACACCATCCTCTCTACCCCTTTCCCCACTCATACCTCTCTTCCTGACTCCAGTCTTGACCAACTCCATTTGACAATATACAAAATTAAAAATATCAGTAAAAGGGTCCTGACAATATCCCCTGGATGTTTGCTTAGAAATGTTGCCAAACATAGCAAAATCACCTCAACACATCTTAAACCTAAGTTTCTCTACTGATAGCATAGCCGAGGTATGGAGAAGAGCTATGCTGGTGCCCTTGTATAAAAGTAGTCTCTTTAATAAACAAATTAATTACAGATCTATTTATCTCACCAGTATTATTTTCAAGGCTATTTAATGGAACTAAGAAACAACAACATAGGTGACCTTATATTCCTAGGTCCGAACCAGTTTGGCTTAGTAAAGGCTGACCATGTCTGTTCATCATGTTCAAAATATTTGAAAGTGTCATTGAGGTCTTGGTAAAGGACATACAACCCTGCTTGGTTACCAGGAAGTTGTCAAAGCATTCAGTGTTATCCCCTATGCTGGGATGTTTGATAAATTCTCCCAGCTCCACATTAATCTATGTATTGTTTGCAGGCTATATGATAGGAGAGATAACATTACAATTAGAGATATTTGCTCTAGGCAGAAAAAAACATCGCTGGTTGTGTCTCACAGGGCTCTTATCTGGTACCTCTTTAGCTTGTAAATCTCTGATGTGAAACTGATCAGAAAGATGACAAATATGCTATGTAATGCCTTCCAAGACTATGAAATTTTATGATATACTTTGCCTTCTAAGATATCAGTCAAGTCACTGTCTTCCTTAAATAATATTGGAAAAATGTATGTATGTATGCTTGCATGTATGTGTTTGTGTGTGTGTGAGTGTGAGTGTATGTATGTGTGTGTGTGTGTGTGTGTGTGTGTGTGTGTGTGTGTGTGTGTATGTGTTTGTGTGTTGGGGGTGTACAGCCATCTGCTCTCATATGTGTAAATAGAATTTTATTTATTTATTTATTTATTGCATTTATTGACTGGGAAAGTCTCACTGGGTGCAAGATCCCTTTTCAATGGAAGCCTGGGGAGAAAATCTCCACTGAAGCATATATATTAATAACAAAGATTATATGCAATAACTTACAGGTGATATGAACAAAGTAATCAAACAATTATCAAACAATATATGTAGTACAAAGTAATAAACCAAGTAATTACACAGTACACAAAAAGAACATAATTATAACAACCTATGTTACATGAGTTTTCTCAAGTTATGAGTCAAGGAGAAGGTAGTGCCTAATAGTAGTGGGTTATTGGTGGAGAAGAAAGACTGGAATTGTGGAGATTAAGAAGTGTTACAGTGACAGTGTTTAAAGGTTTTTGTAATTTTCAGTAGGAAGTTTTGTGAGGCTTAAATGAGAAATACACAAGAGGAAGATATTGAGAGAGAGAGAGAGAGAGAGAGAGAGAGAGATGGTACAGGCAATGGTTTGTTTTGCTGGTTATCCTGATGAAGAGCATACGTAAATCCAAGATTTGGATATGTGTGACTTTAATAGAGACTTGTAGGATTTATGGTATTGTTAATGTTTAGGAGGGTGAGGAGTGGAGTTCCAGGTTTTCTGGGTAGTTGGTAATAGTGCATCACCAGCACTATTAGATTTTATGGTGAGTTGAATGAATTTATCTGTGCATTTCTGGGAACATTATTGTAAGAAAAGTGTGGAGAGAGATGGGCAGTTGTTGGAGGGATTAAATGAGCTTATGAATGATTTGTACTTATTTATTTTATTTATTTATTGACATTTGTTAACCGGGTTAGTCCAACTGGAATTTTGTCCCATTTTCAGTGGAGACCCAAGGAGAAAAGCTCCAGAAAGTGC
The DNA here is from genome assembly GCF_019279795.1 of Protopterus annectens. Taxonomy (NCBI): domain Eukaryota; kingdom Metazoa; phylum Chordata; order Ceratodontiformes; family Protopteridae; genus Protopterus; species Protopterus annectens. The sequence goes on from NC_056734.1 coordinate 41,621,131, forward strand.
AATATATAATTACAGTAAGAAAACAAGTACTACAGACAATAATAGCAAGCAATAGTAAGAAATACTACATGTGAAGATTATAATTGAAAGAAAAAATAAATTGCATTTATTTTTTGTTCTTCTTTTCAGGACAAAATTCTTTGTTACTGTACAATGAGGGAGAGTCAAGAGTGTCAGTAGGATCAACTGAGAGTGATGTGAGTGTGGGGGGAGGGGAGAACTAAGTAGGGTCATAGAAGGGACAGGTTCTGGAGTTGAATAAATGTGTCTTCAGTTCTTTTTTAAATAGTGGAGTGTGAGAGATAGAGTGTATGTCCAGGGGAAGTTTATTCCAAGCTTGGGCCACAGAGTGTTTGTATAGTTGCTTACCTACTGACCTATTAGGGTGGTAGATATTGAGCATTTGCTGATTTGAGGTGCAGAGAGATCGAGAAGGTGTATAGATGGAGACTAGAAGAGATAACGATGGACAGCAGGAGGGTTTAAAGAGCATAGAGTGCAGCATGTGAAATTGGTAGAGATGTAGTAGTTGTGGGAGCTCTAGCCATTGGAGTGACTTTAAGGCAATACAGTGGTGCGTGTTGTTTGGGGAGTTAGTGATGAATCTAGCTATTTTGTGGTAGGTTTGTTGGATTTTGTTCAGGGTAGTTGTTTGAATATTTGTGAGAACTGGGGCAGCGTAGAAGAGAGAGGGGAGGAGAAGTGCTTGTCCAAAGTTGAGTCTAGCCTCAGAAGTGAGGTATTTTCTGTTCCGGTATAGGAGACCTAGTTTCAGATGTTTTTTTCTTTATGCATTGCTGTATGTGTTGATTGAATTTTAGTTCATCGTCAATGATGACCCCTAAGAGTTTAATGTAGGTGTCAGGTTGGATGGCTGTATTGTTACAAGACTTAATGAAAAAGGATGATCTATGATGAACAAGAGAACAGGGCAGGAAGAGTAAGAGTTTGTTTTTTTGGGATTGAGGATTAGTAAGTTGTTTGAAAGCCATTGTTTGGTGGAAAGTAGAGCTTATTGGGTTAGAGTGTGTAGGTCAGAGATGCTGTCAGCTGTATAAATAATAGTGGAGTCATCAACTTATTGTATGAAAGATGACTGCAAGAGGTGAAGAGGTATAGGAGACCTAGTTTCTGATCAGTTTTCTTTATGCATTGCTGTATGTGTTGATTGAATTTTAGTTCATCGTCAATGATGACCCTAAGAGTTTAGTGTAGATGTCAGGTTGGATGGCTGTATTGTTACAAGACTTAATGACAAAGGATGATCTATGATGGGCAAGAGAACGGGGCAGGAAGAGTAAGAGTTTTTTTTTTTTTTGGGATTGAGGATTAGTGCGTTTTTTGAAAGCCATTGTTTGGTGGAAAGTAGAGCTTTTTGGGTTAGAGTGTGTAGGACAGAGATGTTGTCAGCTGTAGAAATAATAGTGGAGTCATCAGCATATTGTATGAGAGATGACTGATTACAAGAGGTTAAGAGGTCATTGGTGAAGATGTTGAATAAAAGGGGATCTAAGATGGAACCTTGTGGAACACCAGTAGAGATAGGTAGGAAAGGAGAAGAGGAGGAGAGCCATTTGACTGATTGTTCACATCCAGATAGATAGCTAGCGAACCAGCTGAGGGTGGAGGAGGATAGGTGAAAGTTTGCAAATTTAGATAGACATAAAGGATGGGATACTGTATCAAAAGCTTTGGAGAGGTCCAGAAAGAGACAGGAGGTAATTTTATTATTACCCAGGGATTCTGCAATGGTGTGAGTGAAGGAGAGTAGAGCAGTAGTTGTGGTGTGATAGGGGTGGAGACCATGTTGGGTAGGGGTGAGGAAGTTGTGATTGAGAAGGTGATTAAGAAGCTGTGTATGGATACTTTTTCTAGTATCTTAGATAGAGGGGATAGAATGGCAATAGGTCGATAGTTGGAAGGGTCAGTGGAGTTCCTTCCTTTATGGAGATGGGTAGTGTAGAAAGATTTCCAAAGAGTAGGAATAGTAGATTCTAGCATAGATCTATTTATTAATATAGTCCCTGGGTAGGCAATAGAGTCAGCTGCAAGTTTGAGGAAGGTTGGAGGTAATTTGTCAGTAGAGGGAGAGTAGGATTTGCATTTGACCAGTAGAGATTTGATGCAAGAAGTGGGAAATGGCTGGAAGGAGAAAAAAGTGGTATTGGGGGTGGGTGTTGGGTCCGGTAAGGAGTAGGAGTTAGGCTGAGAGGGTAGGAGATTTTTGGATGGAGGAAATTAAGTGGAAATTAAGTAGAGTAGCTGTTTCCTCAGGAGTTGTGTTTGGGTAGGGGGATGGGTTAGAAGGAGAGCCTGGGTAAAGGATGCTATTAAGCGTTGACCAGAATTTCTGTGGGTTTGATCTATGTTTATGCTGGCCTGAGCTATAAAATTATTTTTTGTCTATAATTGTCTGTTTTTTGGCAAGATTAAGTAGCTGTCTGTATTTGAGAAGATGAGGAATTTGTTTAGTTTTGATCCAGGCTTTCCAGACACTGTCTCTTTGTTTCATGATGGTCTTAGTTTCTTTTGAATGCCAGGGGGCATGAATAGATTTCACTCTGATCTTCCTAGAGGGAGCTAGGGAGTCCAGAGTATTCAGGAAAATGCTATTAAAAGTGTCAACAGCATCATTCAGAGGAAGTTGTCTAAGAATGGACCAGTCAATGTTTTGTACAAGTGAGTTAAACTGTGAAGAATTAAATGTGGATAGTTTCTGACAATCTTTAAAAGGGTGGGGTTTAGGAGTATGTAGGTCATATCTCAGGATAGAGGTGGGGAGATGGTCACTAAGGGTGTCTGGTAGGGTTTTGGGCTGGTGGTAATGTTGAGGGGAGTTGGTAAGAATCCAGTCGATTGTGAAGCTGGAGGTTATGTTTTTGTGGAAAGGAGTGGGGGTAGAAATGAGTTGTGGAAACCATGAAGGTGAATACTAAGTAAGGGAGAGTCAGTAGAAAGTTTTGACCAGTCTATATTGACATCACCAAGGATGAGTATTTCATAAGGTATGTTGAGAGAGAACCAGGATAATATGTTTTCCATAATGGGTAAAGTTTTGCCAGGAGGAAGATAGATTTAAGTAATAGCAAGTTGTTTGTGTGGATTCAGATGAAAGTTTAGAATGAGGAGATCAGCAGGGTGGACGTTAGGAATAGGTGTGGGGTATGGTGAAAAGTTAAGGCTGTTAGAGTAGAGGATGGCTACACCACCTCCTTTCTTTGAAGTTCTATCAGAGTGGTAGATGTTGTAGCCAGAAGGGAGTATTTCACTGTTTGAAGTATGTGGTTTGAGCCACGTTTCTGATAGGGATAGGATGTGAGGGGTGTTGTAAGCTATCCAAGAGTGCAGTTCAGTAATTTTATTTGCTAGGCTTTGAATGTTTATTGAATAAAAGGTTAGGTGTTTGCATGGGATTGAGTTATGGAACTGAGGTTGTATATCTGGTAGGTTATTGGAAGAGGGTTGTGAGGAGGAGGTAGTTAAGGTAGATAAAGGGGGGGAGAGGGAGGGGAGAGGTGTAGAGGGGCCTGGGTTGGGGTGGATGTCCCCTGAGGAGAGTAATTTTTTATACAGAAGAGCACCTGATGTGAAAAGTTGATAGTATTTCGGAGGTCTAGATTTAGTCCTATTAGAAGGTTTGAGAATTTGTAATATGTGTCTTTTGTACAGAGTTGTAGTAGAAGAGTTAAATAGGTCTGGAGAGATAGCAAAAGAAGATGAAGTAGGAAAGCTGTATTGTGAGTGAGAGGTAGGGGAACAGAGAAATGGATTTGAGAGGTAGAAGTGATAGGAGGTTGTAATAGAGAGCATAGCGAGTAATGTTGTAGATATAAGTAGATGCAGCATGATGAGTAGTTTGGTTAAGGAGGGAAGAGGGGAAGTGTAAGAAATGATATAAAATAGGTGATTATGCTAAGTGTGATTTGATGTTGGATTGTGGGAGTGGTAATAAGCAGGAAGTAGAATTGTAGTGGATGGCTGGGCAGGAAGGCGAGAGTTGGTTAAGTATAAAGGAAACTGTACAGGGGGTAGGTGGGAATGGGGGTAGCGTAGGGGACCGAAGTGAACCCGAGTGTAGCGAGGGCGAACGGAGCAGGGCTCTGGGACTATTTATAGCTTTTTAGATATTTTTATATGCAATTTCAGACTCTGACCACATGGGGGATGGCATTTTGAAATAATTCAGACTGTTTACTCTGCCTCTAAGTATCCCAGAATGCATTGTTTTTCTCCAAAATATTGCATCAGATCTGCCACATTTTCCCTTAAGCCTGAGAAAAAAACAATCAGTGAAAGAGAAAGAAAGGGAGAGGAAAGTGTGTAGGGTTCTAGCTATAAGCAGAGATAGTGGACCTGAGATTCTGACAGCAGGAGGTAGGAAGCAAAGCAAAAGTCTAGAAATGTAAGGAAGAGCAGGGTAGGACAAGGTAAAGGGAGTTATTAGAATATCTTACTGTGGTAGACAGGAAAACAAGCAGATTAAAAGAGGAATGGGTAAAGAGAAAAGAGTAGTTCAGAAAGGAGATATGGTTAACAGTGGAGAGGAGCAGGGCAGAGAGGAGGTAGGAAGACTGAGGGATATTCAGGTAAGAGTTGGGCATATATATTAGATAATGTGGTAATTCCAGCCAATGCAGTTCCTTGCTATATAAATAGCATTAGATTCTGTGCTGGCGGTTAACATTGAATTTCATTATTTTGTAGAAGCTTTGTTCTAGCTTGGTTAGATGTGTTGCTTGTAAGTTTGTATAGACTGGAGCACAACAAAGGAGGGTAAGGCGAAGAATGGAAGAGTCTAATTGTTTTCTGTTAAGGTCTGCCATGTTCTGTTTGATGCTGTACAGATAGCCTAGCTGTTCTTTCTTTCCTCACTATGTTGAGTATGACAGTCAAATGTCATAATATCATCTATGTAAATATCTAGCAATTTTATTTGAGACAAAATTCAATTTTGGTATTCTTACTGAAGACAATATGGAAGGACTTTTTGTGGGTTGTGATGCTTTTAGGGGTGAAAAGGAGAAGCTTAATTTCGTTGGGATTAAGGTATAGTTTGGACGAAGCTAAACATGTCTCTCTTGACTTAAAGGAATGTTGTATGAATTTTTGAAGGTTGGCAAGGTTTTGGACATGGCAGATTAAGGTATAATCATCAGCATATTGCACTAATTTGACATTCGGTCCACAGCTTTGGGTCATGAGATAGACAACACAGAGTAAAACTAATGCATGCTTTATCACTCTCAGGTCATCAATTACAATGCATTAACTAGACATGGTGTGCATCAGACAATATTTTACCAAGACAGATCAGGGGGTGGGGCAAGCCACAGTGATCATTTACATAAATGGGGGCCACAGTGACAGGTGAAAGCAATGCTATCATATGGGTAAAAGTGACAGGAAGTGGATACAGAAGACTATCAGGTGGATAGTTGCTTGTGAAGAAGGCAGAGATTACATACCCCAATGGGTGAGTGGAGTCTCTATGTGACAAACGCTGGTCTTGTGTACCATGTGGACATGTAATTTCCCAGCTAGATTTGCTCTACATTAGGGAAGGCATAGCTCTATACCTGTCAACGTACCAAATTTCTCATTTTTACCAGTTTTGAGATTCAAAAAATGGGATGCTACATTTCCTGAGTGGCACCCCTTCATTTCCGAATTTCCCGACTTTGTTTTTTTTTTCATTCTTTTTTGGCTGACGTCATCATATGCAGAAGCGTGCATGATGACATCAGCTCCTTGAACAGCCTGCCAGCCTGTTGGAAGTGGCTGAGGGCTCCACTGAACATAGAGTGCATGCGAGCAATTTCAAACTGCAAGAATTAGCAGTTCTTTGCTACAAGGATGCACTGTACTCGAGCCAGGAGCATTTTCAAGTTGCAAGAGCTTCGTGGTTCTTTTCTTCTGCACAAGGATCCAGGTGCGGACATGACAGCTTAGGTGTGTGTGTGTGTGTTTGTGTGTGTGTGTGTGTGTGTGTGTGTGTGTGTGTGTGTGTGTGTGTGTGTGTGTGTGTGTGTGTGTGTGTGTATGTGTGTGTGTTTGAAGTGCCCCAATTAAATATACCTGGTGGCTAGAGTTACACAGGCTGAAACCCTGTACATTGGGTACTAGTAGCAAGAGCCTGAATTCTCTACCCACCACCACTTGCGAAAACTGTCCAGATTTTTGCCTCATGTTTTTGTTCTGTTCCTCATAAAATCTGTGGTTTTCTGGATGTTTGTAGCAAATCAGTGAAGACTGAATTCACTAAATAATGACAGGCATTTGAATTTCAGACTTCATATTCTTCAGAAAATACATGGTAACAAAAAAAACTTTTATTCTAGCAATTGTCTAAGTTTATAAGCTCAATATTTGAAATTTGTCCCTATTTTGAGGCTGTATTCCCTCATTATTGGCTTTGTCCAGATTTTTTTATGCTAAGAGGTTGAGAACTATGGATGGGATTAAGGGTTCTCTTTGGTAAGAAAGGAAGAGAATAGGAATTAGACATTTAAGCCACACAAATGGACAAAATTGCTCTGTCTTTTCCTTACTGATTATAAGATTATGATGTAAGACATTTTCTAAAATATTATTTCCCTTAATGCATGGTAACAGTAACTAAGTTGGCGGACTATGAAAGATGTCCACTGCTCAGCAGCAGACTAGACTGAGCTGCAGTTAGTTGGTAGGTAGTGCAGTTATACAAACCTTTGGTTCAGTTCTAAAATACTAAAAGACATGTAACTGTGCATCTACAGTGCCTTTAGTGGAGGTGCATAAAGCTGTACAATTTACCACCTGGAATTTGCCAATTTATTTTGTGCAGCTTACAGCACATAACACTTCAATTAGCCTCCTCATACCAGGTGTTTAGCACTCACACATGCACCCTGCTGGAGAAGAAATATTCCTAACAGTCTGTTAAGGGACTGTGCAGTATTCTTTCCTGTATATGAAAGGGAGTTTGACCGAATAATTAGAAGTTGTGTACATGAAAAGTTGCTGGTTTGTTTTGTTCTTAATTCCAATGTCTTAAAAAACAGACAAATGTTATATTCTGTTATGTTGTTCTTGGAAGTGAGGGAAAAAGATAAACTTAAATGGTGACAAAAGCAATCATTACCTGAAAAAACCAAACTTTAAATGTTACATTAGACTTTAGCACTTCCTAGACATAGTGCAACCTTGATTCTTTGTATTATCAAAACAGTGCTTGTAAGACATAGTCAGCATTTCACATTTCGCTTGATTTGTTTTATGATTCTACGATTATTTATACTTCCCCATACTCTCATTATGCACAACTACTATGTAAATGCATCAATGCATTACCTAAAGATGGATTTTTAAGGTTTGATGGTAAGACAAAAGTATATTGCAAAGGCATTTGCTCATATGTATCAAAGGTTTTAACCTTATGAAAGAAGTCTGCCATAAAATGAAGGAGCTATTTTAGTGACTAATTCTGCCACTTTTTATCATGCCTTCTGTTATGTGCTCTGTTTGTTCAGGCTTGAAATGTAAGTTGATCTTTAACCCACTGAGAACCAAATTCACTGAATATTTTTGGGCTGTATTCCCCCATTATTGCCTTTGTCCAGGCTTTTTGTGCTAAGAGGTTGAGCGCTTTGGTGGGAACTGAATTCACTAAATGGTAGCTATTTAAGCTTCAGTCTTCTTATCTTTCAGGAAGCGCATGGTGGCAACACAACACTTTATTCTAGTAACTTTCCAAGATTATACAAGCAATGTTTAAAATATGTCCCGTTTTTTGGGCTTTTGTCCCACCAATAAATTTTTGTTTTTTTCCAGATTTCTTGTGCTGCAAAGTGGAGAGATACAGTTGAGTGTCAAGTGGATTTTAAAAGGAGCTGAGAGCTTCAGGGGAAGACACATTTAGTGTGCTTTTGCCAAGGCTGCTTGCATTGTTAGTAGCATAACAGATAGAACAGTTGCTTTTGATCCAGAAGGCTGTGGGTTCTACTCCCACAGTATGTAGATGCATTGCTAATACTGTACTGTGTTGTACTTTTAAAGGGGATGGATGCTGCATTCCTGAGAATGTCCTTTTTGGTGGTGATAACTAGTAACTACTAGCCTGTTATCAGTTTGCCATCCATTCTCTATTGCAATATTACTAGCTTATCGTTTTTTAGTGTAACATAGGCAATTTATTCCTCAAGGGCAGCAGGCACTTTATTTGTAGATGAAACCATGAAATATAAAGTTGTTTGCTAGCAGCAACCTCTTAATTAGTTACAGATCTCTTTAATGTGAAATTATTTAGATGACCTTTACTTCTGCAGAGATTGTGCATAGTTACTGATAGTGGTGAATTGTAGAAGTTTGAGTAGATTTTTATGATGGAAATGTTCTGAATTGGGCAGTTTTGTCATTACTGGTTCATGCATTTTGTTTCATTGTTTACTGGAAAAATGTTCAAAACAATAAATTTAAAACACCCTCTAACAACTGTGCTGTATTATACAAGGAATATAATTTAATACAGTCAGGAAGGTCTATCAAATAACACATGTATGCTTCCTTTGCAAGGAGCCTATGATTTGAAAACAGGCCAAAGGTAATCTTTAACTGCCACTGGCCAGATCCATTTTCTTTTAATGTGGTTTTCAGTGCTGTTTCAATGAATGTGAGTTTCAAGAGCAGTGACATTTTAATGCTAAGTCTATTTTTATTCTGAGACTGCATTGCTTTGTTTAGCAGATGTCTATTAGCATTTGTGCTATAAAATGTAAAATAAAATTTTTAAATAAAATCCAAATCATTGTAGAAGTAAAGCAGTATGCACATTACAGCGTATTTGTTAAATGGGGTGAAATAGCCAAGTAATGAGACATTGGAATGGCTGTATGGGGAAGGCTGTGTATGGGGAGGCCCCATTCAACCATGATTTTGTGAGGGGGGATGGGCAGCAAACTCAAAGGGCTATGGTACTGATCAGTAGGCCATGGAGAATGACCTTTGGAGGTCCTAGCAAACTATAATATTCCTTTGTTAAGATTAGAATATTGCCTACCATTAAATGCCCTACTTTAACCATAAAAAACACATAATGCAAGTCACCAAAAACAAAATCCTAAGGTCATCATCTTTTCCCTTCCCAGTGAACATCATTGCTACAGATTAAAAAAAAATGTTTACCATTTACTACAGGGTATGGGTCTGGGGCCATATTTTGGTTGTCTGTTCTTCAGTTTGCATTTGAAAGTTGATATTCTACAATTCTATTGGAGTGGGCGGGGTTACATAATTACGTATGCAAATTGTATATTAATCAGTGTACAGAGTTTTACCTATTTTTCATTGGCCTTTGTCCAGATTTTTGATGTTTCCAGATTGGGAGGTATGTATAGAACTTTGGGACCATATGCACATTCTCTAATGTGGTGCCCAGTATTGAGAGCCAACAGAATGATGGCTTATAAAAACCCAATAAAAGCCATAATTAGGGGTGTCACTCCATCAACCAAAGGAGTATAGGAACATAACCTGATACATCAAGAAAAAAGATAAAGCAGTTCCTGCTAACATTTATCATTGATAATCTGTTTTAAAAGGTTTTCATTAAAGTCTGTATAAATATTTGGACAATGATTAACATTAGTTTTATTTTATTTTATTCAGTGTCTTATATTAATGTTTACACACAAGTAATTATGTGTTTTGCAAGTGCTTTGGTTATTAGCATGATGAACCCTAGTCTGCACTTGCTTCTTGCCAGGTCAATTACAAATTCTAATTAATATGTTTTTTTTATTCATAGATTGAAATAATGTGATTGTTACAGAATTGTACTGTAAAATATACTAACAGAATTTTGTATTTTTGTGCATATGAATGTAACAATTTGATTGTGAATAAGTTTTACACTTTAACACATTTCCTGACAGTCATTTACACTGGCAACATTTTGTAAAACAGAGTTGTCGACCTTTATCAGCCATTATATATTATATTGCGTGATAATGCAATTTGAATAGTTGAAGGTTATCCAGTGATTATATTTTTCTTCTAAACACAAATGTGACACAACCTAACTACATGAAAATGCTTTATAAGTATGATTGTACCAGTAAACTGCAAAGGTTTTATAATTCTTCATGAATTATAAACGTGGCATTCTAGAAATGGGCATATATATATATATATATATATATTTTTTTTTTTTTTTTTTTTTTTTTTGCAGTTTAAAAGGAAAGGGATTTACTGGCAGTTAATATGAAGGATTAATGCTCTAAGAAGTTAACATGTAACAGCTTCTTTTCTTTTTTTTTCTTTTTCTTTTGTATTTCAGAGTTCAGAGTGCAGTGTTTTAATTTCTTCCACCTTTATTTATATATTTATTGGCATTTGATTACTGGGATAGTCTACTGGGCAGTAAAAACCCATTTTCAGTGGAGGTCCAGGGAGAAAATCTCTAACACATGTAACAGTCTTGAACAATTAAAATAAACTGTGCAGACAAGTTTACTGCAACTGGTTTAGTGTAGATATGATTGTATATGTATATATATATATATATATATATATATATATATATATATATATATATATATCTATATACACATACATACAAAATTTACCCAATTGGATAATAAACAAATTGGGAAATTAACATGATAAATTTTATGACTGGATATTAACAATTGCTTGGAAGTAGGAGAGATAACAGAGAGGTTGTTTCTCCTAACAATGAATAAGGGAAAATACAGTGTATAATAGAGCTGATAAATAAGTTAGACAATAAGAAGGAATTGAGGAATGTAAAGGGAGAATGAGGAGGCATGGAAGTAGAAGTGGGCAGGACTTAAAGGAGGGGGTGGTGCTGATTATTGGTTTAATCTTCTTATTTTGTTACTCTGTTTCCCAAGATATTTACAGCTTTGTGATTGTGAGCATGTCAGTTACCCAGCAACATCCTTGAGTTATCATTGAAAAGGGGCATTTTTGACCATGAGCTTGCCTGCTTAGCAAATAAAATTGGTACAATATGCAAATAGCAATACTGTGAAACAGAATTCATACAGTACTGAGAAAATGTTTTGTTTTTACTATTTTATGTTTCTAAGAAATGAAATGAAAGAAAGGAACATGTTGCCTTGTGTGCATTTAAGGGCCCAGATGTTTACAAAATACACATTGCTTTTAAATGCATTTATAATATACCCACTGGAAAGAAAACTGTCACTGAAGGTTTCAATTAGATTTAGGTACTTCAAATGCTGGCTCACGCAGTCTTTTTCTGGACAAGAGTCTGATGTAGAGTCAGTAATTTTAGTAATTCTGTAAGTTAGGTACAACAGATTTTCACTTTAATTATGAGAATATGTATATCCTGGGAAACATAGTGACAAGTGAGGTGATTAAATCAACAGTCTTGAATAGAACAAGGCAAACATAACCTTTAAAATGTGTCTAAATCTGAATACTGGACTGGAAAGATACAGTAAAGCATCAGCAGAAACAGAAATCCAAGAGTTCTCTGATTGTAAATAGTGAAACAAAAATGCATTAAAGAACCCCTAGTTTCAGCATAGCTCAAGAAGACTGTAAAGTGTTTTATCCCATTCATGCACAGTTTAACCAAAAGAAACTGAAAAAGGCAAAAGTAGGCCCAGATCATAGTGCAGCATCATTTCTGTCAGAAAGAGACATTTTACCCACAATACTTTCTGGGCAGTCTAGTACTGACTTACTAAGTGAACCACTCACTCCCTCCTCATTCTATGTTCCTGTTCTACTATCCCTTGTACGGATGGGAGATCTTTTGTAAATGGGCATGTGGTGGTAAGACTATAGAAATTAAAGTTTTATTGGTACTGTGACAGTAATATCAGTCACTAGATGTAAATGACCTCCACATACGATCAATAAAGTGATTAATTTACTAGAGTGTGACAAGTCTTGAACCTCTGACAGTCTAAAAGAAAAATAAACACCTAATAATCTAGTTTCTAGGGCCAGAATAGAAAAAATTGTCAAGGTCAATATGTTATTTTTTTTATAAATTCATATTATTTTTCCTTTACAACTCCCAGGAATGATTGTCCTAGGAAAATGGGGTATAGTTGTAGATTTACTTAATTAGATACTGTGGAAAGACAGGTTTGCTTGTGTATGCAACGGGATAGGCCCTGCTGTTACTGAAATTACTTCATAAGATACAGAGGTGAAGCTAATGAAGAAGCACATATTTACAGAGTCACATAAGTGGCACCTATACACTAACCATGACCATTGTGAAGAACAAAGACAAAATGAGTTAGTCTGAAACATGGCACAAGTAAAAGTACAGAGTTGCAGCCATTTAGATAATATATGGTTTTGGCTGAAACCGAGTTTTGTATCAGAAAAGCTGTCAATGAATGTATACCACAAGCATTTTTTGTGTTATTTGTTGGTTAAACTTAAGCTTTGAACAAGTATTCCAAGACAAGCTCGGATATTGCTGGGATGTCAAAGATTACAAAGTATTTTCATTCTCACAGTAGTAGCCAAGTAAAACAAAATAAGATTATGCTGATCAGATTATTCTAGGCTCAACTTCTGACTACTTAGCCATTACTAATATGATACATGGAGAACTGGGTACATTTTATAGTACATGATAACATTCAAACAGTGAAATTCTCTTTCTAAGAAGTTAATATGACAGAAACTATAGACAAGAATTTAATGTGTTCATTAGGCAGTTTATGAGGAATATATTAAAAGGATTCCACAATGGATTTCAAAATGCTACTTATGGACAATAGTATGGAAATCTTCATTTTTGCAAAGGGTGGTGTAACAGATATGCATTAGTTATTTGCAGTACATTTTTAACTGAATTAACTTGTTTTTACTTGTAATTATCACACTGTGATCATTATCAGCTTTTTACACATTGTTTTACAGAATTCTTGTTTAAAATGTGTGGATACCTATGTGAATTTCTCCAAGCAAGACATATTCTGCTGAAGTATCAAGAACTGTCAACGGTTTACATTTTTCTATGGCAAATTTTCATTTAAGTATTTCAGAATGATTTTTCCAAGTATCCTTCATGTGGAAAAATCAAAAAGAAAGGTTTATAGGTATCAGTTTAATGACTCAAGGTGAAAGATGATGAAAAATGCTTAGCTGCATACAAAACAAACACTCCTAGGTAGCTATTAGGCATACAGTCCAGGAAACCAGAACTGCCCAAGTCTGGTTAAGGAGCTTGCTCCTACTAATGGGCAACCCAGCTTTATTGAACTTTCAGTATGATGTATTTACTTTGGAGCATTAACAGGCCACTTCCACAGTATCCATGACAGACTTTACAGAATAGAATTACAGCTGACATTACTAAGACATTAGCTTGAAAGTAAAGTAATGTGCTTATAGTGATATGTTTATCAGAACAAGTTATATGATTACTAATGTCAACAGTAGTAAAGTGTATATAATGATACCCATGAAATAGCAAATTAGACTTCACACATTTCAAAATGAATATTAATTAATGGTTAATTACCATGAGACATAGAACATAAAAAAAAAGCTAATGTGGTATTACAGATTTTGCTTGAATAACAGTGACAGAAGATAACTTTTATCAGAATGACAGTTGTGCAGATTTATAGATTATGTCAACATTTTAAAGATTTTTACCTTTTCTTATAAAAATTTACCCTAATCTGAATACTTAGTTATAATGTATAGTCAAACAAACCAAGTCTAAAATAAAGGTTACATGCAGAATTATGGAGTGCACATTACTTGATGGGATAAATCAGATTTTTCACAGGATACATATCCCATGCTATTATTATATTTGTACAGGCCTAAGTAATAAGATTTGACCTTTGACAAGTGCATATCTGAATGACAAGATTTTGGTGTAAAGAATATTTGATGAAAGTTTTGAAATGTAACAGATGCGCTTTGATATGTGCAAGAAACATGATTTGGTGTTTGACATCTGACATTTCAATTAATTGAAAATACATTCTAATATTTGATGTGCTGTCTTTAAAAAACAGCAGTTGACAGGATGATTAAAGTCCAAAGTCCAATTCATCTTTTATAAATTGCAAGTATTTTATTCAGCTGAGCAAAAAAAAAAAAAACTTTCTCATTTGATTAAATATGTGAGATTTAAAGATGGGTGTTATTTACCTTATGTATATGAAGAGTATCTGTATATTTTTGTGCATTTGCAACTGTAATTACAAGTCAGACTGATGCCAAATAACTGTGCAACACCAAGCATTATTCAATTTGTACAGAATTCTAAATGCAAATCCTGATGTTTCGAGAAAACTGAGAAGAAGCAGATGTTGTGCAGGAATTGTTTTCCTAATTGCTTTACTACATCCAGTCTGTACGTGACAGAATGGAAAACTCTTTCTAGCTACTACAGCGTGATCTTAGATGCCTGTTTATAGAAGACCACATAATAACTTATTTTCAAACACCCTTTTTTCATAAGGACTAATAACACAATCTGTCAGTAATGTAAGCAGTGTCATAATTAGTTATCTGCTTAAAAAAACTGCATCCATTTTGTGCTTTTAATGAGAATCAGTATGGAACCTGCCTACTTGCTATCCATGTGAAACTGCTATCTAATATATGTGTATAAATAAAGTTACTGCTGTTATTCAAGAATCTCACAGCTCGATACTGAATAGTCAATGATGGCTAAACAGACAACACCTGCTGAGGCTTCCTGGTGCTGGAGCATGACGAAGGTCATTGGCCACACCCATGGGTAGTAGCTGCCATTGCCAGGGGTTGCGGTCTCCAGAGTAATGCTTGCTGACTGTGTAAGCCTGGCCTGTGACTATCCACCTTTCATACTGACCAGAGAATGGCTATGGCTCATATGGATTGCAGTGGCCCAACACTGGACAGTTGCAACATGCATTATGGATAGATCAATGGATGCCATTGAATGCCAGTGACCTAATCAAGCAGGTATGCTCCAAGTTTCCATATATACCATGTCACTCCGGATGCACTACCAGTTTTCTCGCAGTCCATGCAGCAGCTCCATGTCCTCATGCAGCCTACACAGCATGCTTATCATCCTTACCATGGTGTATAGAACAGCCATCTGTGAGAAAAGCCTTACATTTGTGCATCTCACAAACGTAGTTACCCATGCCTTTTACAATATGCAGATCTCTCTAGTCTAAATTCCTCTATAGTAAATGCTCTCCATAGTCTCCCAGTGTTCATAGCTGCTCAAAGAGCTGTCAGCAGCAAGTTTGGGGAGAGGGCAGCACCACTGCAGGTCATATAGTATTATACTATTAAACACTGTCACTTAGACCTTTAAGTGGCTCTCACCTACTCCTTCCCATCTACTAAGGATGTGTTAAAATTGATAGGTGCTTCCTTGTTATCTCTGTTTTTGGCCTGGTGAATATGGGCATTCTGAGTCAGTGTATAAACTCCCTTATGTTCACTGACAACCAATTAATTTTAGAACACACAAACACAGTGCTTGAGAGATGTAGATACATAATTAATGTCATTGGAAGCAAAGTTCTCATATGTATACGTGAAAAATGCAAACCAGGTTGTCAACATTATACCCAAAACATTGACTATCAACACTAAGGAACAAATGCATAGACCTGCATTTGCAGTGGTACTCACTTGCAATTTACCCAGATGTCCAAGACCTCCTAAAATCATCAATCAGTGGCCCCATGCACACTCAAAAAAGGCTGTACTTCACACAACACATAACGCTAAAAATAATAGTAGCCCCACTTAGGGCAACACACTATATATCCAAACATTCAAGTTATTGGGGATTCCATTGTAACACATACTGATGTCCCCTTTACCAGGCTAAGCAAAGAGGAGACCATAGTGATCTGTCTGGAGCCAGGATCTGCCAAATCACAGATGCACTTAGGTCTTTAAACCACAAGTACCACAGTCGTAATCCATGTGTGATTAAACCACCTAAGATGTACCTCACTAGACTACATGAAGAGAGACATAATGGAGTTCTCTGAATATGTTTCGTAGGCAGGCATAAATCTAGCCTTAAGTAACAGCCTTTCTTCACCTCTGGTGATCCCAGAGAACCATCAACAAATGATTAACTTCAACAATTGGCTTAGTATCTGTGTCATAACAAGGGAATCCAATATCTGTCAGCCTGGGGAGACATGATTGACAAACCACAATGTTTTGCTAGTGATAGTTTGTACTTGTCACCACTTGACTTCTAGAGACTTGCAAAAACTTAATCTATACCATAGTGTCTTATTTAGGCCATGCCAAGTTGTTAAACCCCCTAACATAACAAAAACCACTCACAACTACATAAAGGTACTGCTGCTCGGGTCTATATCACATAGTCAAAGTTCCATAACTCCGAACACCTAATGGTCGAACCATTATGTTCAAAGTTACAGAACTTCAACTATGTTGTTTTTGTTGTTGTTTGTCTTTCGGCTTTTCCCGGTTAGGGGTCACCACAGTGGAGCTCTGGTCCGCTAATGACTGGCAGTAGATTTTAATGAACGCTGAGGTGCCAGCTCAACGTCCAACCTGTAATGAAGGCACGACCATTTATGCATGTCTTTCGAATGCCCATCCAACTGAAGGGAGGACATGCAGACTCCACACAGAAGGCACTCCCAGCACTCCAGCCAAGAATTGAATGGGAGAACCTCTTGCTGTGAGGCAACAACACTACTGCTGCACCACTGCGTCTTCGGTTACAGAACTTTGACTATGTAGAAGAAAAAAAAAAACAACAGACAAAATAAATTGTTGCAAACAGGGGAGCAAGCCCCCCTGCACCCCCACACCCCCTGCTACTTAAATATACCAACTCCAAGATCGCACCCCATTGAAGTGAATGGAAACCTCCGCTTATGGAGATTTCCATTCAAACACTCGGAAATTTTACAAATTCGAACGTATGGTCTCAACCATATGTGGTTTGAACTTGTAAAAGTTCGACTACGTAATAGGAACCCCTGCTGCTCAATTCTAGGAGTTTAAATAAAAAAACTGCAATCCCTGAAGGCACTCCTAACATCAGAGAATGCAGGCACATGTGCAGTCACAATAACATGGCTCAGTACCATGGAAAGCAACCCCAGCTATCAAAGGCTGCAATGCTTTTTCTACATTTTTATCCCCCTCAGCTCAGGATAAAACAAAGAGAGGAGGTGTCTCTGTGTTCATAAAAGACAAGTACAGTGTTAAATTGGTCCAACAAAATGACTTGCTTAAGTTGGTCCATGCCCAACTAGTGACCCCTTACCATATCTTTGCTAACTACAGATCCCCTAACATGAGTCTGGAAAACCAGACCTCCTACTTAAATCTACTGGCATCTCTTAACACTCAGCCTAACACCATACTTATGGGTGACTTCAACTACCCTGAATAAACTGGGGGACTTATACAAACCATAATTCACTTGCTCAGAGGTTTGTGGACATTGTCAAAGCAAACACCATGGAGCAACTAGTTAGCACCCCAATTAGACGTACAGATATCTTAGACCTATTACTCATGAACATGGGGGGAGGCTGCTTCCTCCCATGCAGTAACTCCTCTCTGGTAAGATATTGACCAAAAATAATCTCCTTTAGTGTTAAAACTGGCATGGAACCTCCATGAAACTCCAAATCTGTTAAGAATTTTGTTAAGGCCAGTCACCTCAAACTAAGTGACAGCTTATCAAACTTCCAAGCCCGCCTGAACCCATATGACACTGAGGCCTACTCTGAGTTATGCACAAAAGTCCTGTACAATCACATTCATAGCTGCATAAAGGAGGCAGTACCTGTCTGAGTCAAACTTGTGATTACTGGTAAAAATAAACCACCCTGGTGGACCCATAGCATAAACAGGCTATTCAAGAAAAGGAAAAAAATCTACTCCAAAGCCGAAGAAACAGACAAAACAATGCAAAAAGGTACTCAATTATCTAGACAAACAAATTAAGGAGCTGGTCAAATCTACCTAAGCAAACTATGAGGCAAGGATAGCCATCCAGGTAAAACATAACCATAAGTCTTTTTTAAATTATGTTCATAACTCAGGGGAAATGCTCAGCAATGTGGCGAGTTAATCATGAATAGCAACACTTAACACCCAGCCTAAAACTATAACAAACCTGCTGGCCGACAAGTTCAGTTCAAACTTCTCCACCCTGTCATCTCCTACCACACCAAAAGAAATACCCACACGCATTATCCCCTACCAGTCATTACAAGGGAACAGGTCCTTACTGCACCTTCTAAAGCAAAAAGCACAGCCTCCATGTGTCTCAATAACATTCCAAGATGCTTCTTAAATAGCTTAAAACAGAATATATCAGGGCCACTAGAAATTTGTCCCAGAGAAATGTAAGACTGCAATAGTCATCCCTCTGCACAAAAGTAGCTAATCAACTGGCCCAGGGAATTACAGACCCCTAAGCTTGACTATTCTTAGTTGCAAGGCCATGGATAGAATTATCATGGACTTTATCAGTAATGACATAGGAATTCTCCAAATACTGGAACAGACCCAATTCCTGGTCAATCTGGTGGAATTCTTTAAGCAAAGTCACCAGGGCCATGGATGAGGGTAAAACAGAACACACAGCTTATCTAGTCCTGGCCAAAGCTTTTGACACAATACCCCACTAAGGAATCATAGATAAACTTACTATTAGGCATAAACCCCTACATCATAAGATGGATAACAAACTGGCACACTGACAGGACACATGTTGTCCAGGTAGGTGAATCCTCCTCTGATAAGAGACCTTTTACTATTGGTGTGAAGTGAAGGCCAATGTTGGGGGCCTCTGGCTCACCAAGTTCACAAACGACTTTAAACTGGGAGCAATCATTGAATCCCCAAACAATGTTGACATCCTACAAACAGGCTTAAAACTGAAAAATGACTGGTGGCAAAACCATGGTCTGAGACTAAATTTAAAAGATGTGTAATCATAAGCTTTGGTAAATCAGATATCCATGCAAATTATAATATTGATAGCACACCCCTAAACATAGACCCAATGGTGAGGGATCTAGGAACACAGATAGATAGAAACCTAAATGTTGACTAACTGGTAACTACAGAAGTGAGGAAATCCTCCTGTGTGGCTCAATTTATAAATAAAGGCATGGCATCAAGATCAAAAGAAGTCATAGTGCCATTGCAATTTGGCCATCATCAGGCCCATAATTGAGTACAATGTTCCCTTCTATTTGTACCTAATGTGGCACTTGCACCAGTTGGAGCAGCCCCACAGGTTTCTCATTAAAAAATACAAAGCGTAAGACACATTTCATATGCAGACCAACTAAAGGGTCTATGCCTTTACTCTGTCTCATATTGTTTATTGAGAGGGGACTTATACCTAACTTACCAGGTATTCTCTGATCCAATTCTGATGAAAATGTTACATATTCACAAGAAAAATTATATAAGGGTTACATGTTCCATGGACCTGAACCTTAATTGTGACTCTAAACAGAACTTGCTGGAGAGACAGATTCATATCCAAAGGCTACCTCATCTGTGGAATAAATGTCACATATTCAAAAAACAAAGCCTGTCACTCAATCTCTTCAAAAAGAATTTAGATAAATGGATGGGGGACTGTAGAGTCACTCCTGGGGTACTGTCTCTATCCATTATGGACAGAGGCAATCTGTAAAATGACTCAGGGCTCCAAAACTCAAAGACACACTATCTGGATACAACCCTATCCCATATCTGGGGAGCTGGGATATAATACTGTCATCCCCTGGGTATTATTGGCTAGGCTTACAAAGGTTCCTGTGCCATTAGCCTAGTAATCACCTATGAAACTATGATTTATGCATCTGCTGATTAATTCCCAAGCAGTAAACAGGTATGAAAAAATACTTGGCATCATATTAGTGACAGCCAGCAACATGCCTTTTCCCTATAGTGGGTACACACATATCAAAGACAGTGATGTTAATGGAGGGCATCATTAGTGGTGACTACTCTGTAGAAAGAATGGGGGTTACACTTGGATATGCAGCAATAAACACAGGTGATGCTGAAACTTCAGACAGACTCGTCACTGTAATATCATATCTGTGAGATATTGTCAGCCCTCCCCCGCAGAGCATTGCCATTGCTGATAGTGTGACAGTGTTATTTGACAGTGTAATGTGCACATTTCATCATCATATACAAAAGGTGATCTGCTGACATCAGGTATTTGTCAGCTTGTTGTGCTGGACCCTTCGGCAGTGGAGTTTGTGAAAGCAAGAAGATAACTTACCTGTGGCGATATTATAATACATGCCTCATGATCCCCCATCTGTGACATGCCCACTGATACATGTCAGTTCTGTGAATAACATATGGGCACACACTTACTTTATAGTAAGAGATGTCACAGTTAAAGGTCTGCCATACTTGGAAAACAGATATGCAAAGTCGTGTTGTAATTGTTGCTACCTGAAATCAATACTTTGTTTTAGATATGCAGATGTGTTATGTTGAATAAGTCCTACTCCCATGCAGGTTAGTGTACAGTTTGGAAATTTACCTGTTATTACTAATTTGTTTCATTCCTTACAAAAAGTTAGAAAGTTATTATCAGTCTTGTTCCAACAGCCAAGCCATTGGAGGTGAGGTTTCACCCACCTCCCAAGGCAGGGTTACCTGAAACTCATCCACCTCTGTTAGTTACTTCTGTGTTAGTGGTCCATATCCTGTAGTCAACCATTCTCTGGCAATGCATTGTGCTGCGGTTGTAGCATGCAGCATCATTTCAGTGATCATGAGATGCACCAATACTGGTGTTCTACTATGTATGCCTACAGTACTTATGTGCTCCTTCTTTCCTGAGATGCACCAGCGCTAGTGTTCTACTATGCATGCCTACAGTATTCATACGCTCCAGCATTCCTGAGATGCAGCAGTACTAGTGTTCTACTATGCATGCCTACAGTACTCATGGGCTCCACCATTCCTGAGATGCATCAGTACTGGTGTTCTACTATGCATGGCTACAGTACTCATGTGCTCCACTATTCCTGAGATGCACCAGTACTAGTGTTCTACTATGCATGGCTACAGTACTCATGTGCTCCACCATTCCCCCTGCCACATCTGAACTGAGAAAGCCTTATCAGTTTTACCTTTGATTAGGATATTCATTGTGTGTGTGTGTGTGTGTGTGTGTGTGTGTGTGTGTGTGTGTGTGTGTGTGTGTGTGTGTGTGTGTGTGTGTCAGTGTGTGTGTCTGGGTGTCTTGGTGTATGGCCATGGCTTATTCTAATCTATTAGCAGTGTCCTACTCCCTCCATTTGTGGCCAAATTCCTGCCTGCTGTCAAAGTGTGACTATTTCCATCTAGTCGTATATAGACAGCAGTAATAGTCATGTTATCACTGCCCAGTTTCCTGTAGCAATGCGATGGTGACTGCCAGCACTCTGAATGATTTGTGCCTATTCCCTATATACAAGCACTGCAATTGGATTAAAATGTGTATTTCATTTAAGCAATCCCTTTTTAGACTGTTTTGTTTTAACATATTTGGTAGAGGTGGGATTAATATCACAATGTATGCTGAATTTGCTTCAAGATGAAATGCAACCAAATTTAAATACAATGTCATATAAAAATGCCATTTTATATTAAATGTTTTTGAAAGAAAAGTAGTCTGTCTCTATAGTTTCCTAGTTTATATGTGCATATATTTGTATATCTTATCTTATGTTATTTTGTTTACTCACTCTGTTGCAAGATAATAAGTCATAGGATGAAATATGAAACTTTCTCCTAGTTGCAAGTCTGAAGTAATATAATTTGTAAATATACATTTTTTGCTGTTATGAAAATGTGAACTTTGCTCATATAAGTTTTTTTTTTCCTTTGCTTTCTAAACTTCTCTGATATTTGTGTAATTGAGTTCTTCAGTTTATTTCAGAGCCAGCACAACCAGTTTTGCAACAATCTGTTACAATGTCTTAGCACATATTAAGGTTTAATAGCCCAAGTATCTTTGTCACTTTAGGTAAATGCATTGTGTCCATATCCAGTGTCATCCTATGTTGTAACCCTTATGCTTAAGGATTCATAATAATATTAAACTGACTGATTGCTGATACAGATAATGGCTTCTAATAATATTAAGATGGTTGAAGCTATTACCTTTAAATGTGTGGGATATCTCCCTGCTTTCAAGAGGAAGAGAAGGAGACCATGTAAACTTTTAATCAATCATATTAAGAGTTAGCTATGGATTTTTGTGTAGCATTAGAACAAATGTCATAAAAGATAGATGCAAGTAAAATGGACATTGATAATTGTGCTTATTTAGCTGTGGACTACAGACATTTTTTTCAGACTGTCTCCGCTGCTTCATTTAAAGATATCCTCTTCTGATGCACATGCTGATTCAAACATTTGAAAGAGTAGCTGACACAATCCATTAAGTGCAACAAGATGTCATCTTTGTGAGTTGTACTAATTTAACAAAGTCCATTATATTATGCTGAACCTGAGAAGATCCAGTCCAGAGTTCCCTGCTCTAAAAAATGTATGAAGAAAAAGTTCATTAACGTCTATAGTGTGTGCATGTGTGTGTGTGTGTGTGTGTGTGTGTGTGTGTGTGTGTGTGTGTGTGTGTGTGTGTGTGTAGGGGTGTGGGTGTGTGTGTTTGTGTTGTGTGGATGTGTTTGTGTGTCCAAATGTATGAACATGTTTTTTTGTGTTTGCATGTGTGCATGTATGTGTTCATGTTTTTGTGGTTTCAATATGAGTATGTATGTGTGTTCATATTTATGAGTGTTCAAGCATAACTGCATACATTTGCGGTGTGTGTGTCTGTTTGTTGGCATGTCTGTGACTGCCTAAAGTTCTATAAGCATGCATTTTAAGATACACAAAGATTTTCTAAATAGAAAGTTTAGTGAATAGCAACTTTTCCACTTTCATTGGTTTCACATAAAACTTTAACCTGTAAAAATGATTTGGTTTTACAAATGACTAAAATAGCTGGCATATTTCTATCTGAACCGACTACTTGTTTTGCATGTTTAAGTGTACTTGCCCTTCTGTGTGCTGTTTAAGTAGAAGAGGGTGTAGAACATTGCCGGCTGGATTCAGCAAGTTCTGTACAGAGTGCCTGAATAGTGCACGACCTGCTGCACCCAATATGGCCACCGAGCGATCCAGGAATGAGCCAATGAGACGTGCACCAGCGGGCCTACACTATTCCTGCACTGGCACCACTGATATATGCTAATTACCTCATTTACTGGTGAAAAACATGCAAATGAGGTGAATTAGCGATCCAGGAAGCAGGCAGGCATCTGTGCAGGAATAGTGTAACCTGCAGAAATGTATTCAGTTACTAATTGAATACATTTCTGCAAATTACAAAACAGAGGCATGTCAGCTCTAAAGATAGCATGTATTCAATGTAGTAGGCATGCCAAAGGCCAAATATATGACCAGTGCCATGAGAAATAGTTGCAAAATTATAAAAAAAAACTTTTTTTTTGACCGATCTCGGCTGTTTAAGCATGGGTCTATATCAGCATTTTGAAAACTTAATAGTTCAAATTACTAAATATCGAACTGAAATGATCGAACTATTAAATTTTTGAAAGCTGAAATAAAAACAAACAAACAAACAAAAAAAAAACCTAAAGGGTACAAGCCCCCCTGCACCCCCCACCCCCCCGCTACTTAAATATACCAACTCCGAGACTGCACTATATTGTGGTAAATGTATATCTCCCCTTATGAAGATTTCCGTTTACCCGTTCGATGTTCTGCACTTTCGGCGTTCTCACGTTGACAATATTGTATTCGATATTGTCGACATTCGAGATGCTGATAACAACCCATTTAAGCGGATCCCCTACAGAAGATTAACAGCTGACAACACCGACACCCACATCGCCGACACCAAAACACCGACACACGAAACATCAAAAACAGTGCTACTGCAGGAAAAAGGTAAATAACATTCCCTTTTTTCTGCTAGCAGGGGGGCACACCCCCCATGGTGGGTTTCCCCCTCCACACCCCATGTAACTTTAATATACCAACTCCGAGATCGCACTGCAGTGCAGCAATGGAAATCTTTCCATTCCGCACTATGTAGACTTACCGTTTCCCCATTGTCGGTGTTTCGTGTGTCAGTGTTTTGGTGTCAGTGATGAGGGTGTCGGTGTTGTCAGCTGTCGATCTTCCGTAGGACCCATTTAAACATAGGGCAGCAGTGCGCAAAAGGGATTGGCCCAAACATAAGAGAAAAAGTTGGAAATAAGCTTTTAAACCCAAATCAGTATTTTGCCATAATAGTCAATGGCATGCATAAGACAACAATACCAGGGAATAGTGGTTGCTAAGGGGGAAGGCTGAGTGTGAGTGTGGTAACTATGAATTAGCATTCTGTTTTATGCAAATGAGGGGATTGATACTAAATCACAGATTTCCTCTAAGTGTTAGCTTGCACCCAACCATGTAGGTGCAGCAACACCACTGTATAAGTCTAAGAGGTGGATGACCTCATAAGGGTGAGTGTCATGCATGCTGTAAGCATATTGAAGCTCTGTGGCCCATGTTTGCCTTTAGATAAGCACAGCTGTCTGAGGCTGCCTAGCAGTGTTTACATTGCCTAAACGGGTGTGCAAGGTGCGCACTGGGTTTTAAAAAAAAATAAAAACAGGAAGTAGCATCTCTGTTTACATCTGAGCACTGGGTATGCGCGGCACGCCTCGGGGCTTAAACAGGAAGGCAATGGGAACGGAAAATAGCAGTAAGAAGGCAATCAAAGAGAACTAGCATAGCTGGCAGGTGAAATGTGTCAGAATCAGCCAATTACACAGGCAGCAGCCCAGCCCAGCACACTACTATAAACTATGCAAACACCCTCCAGTTTGTTTTTCCCACAAACTCTACACCACCAGTGTACACAGACAGGGAAATTTTACCTGACAAAACTAACAGAATGTTAGGGGCTGCTGTTGCTCTCATACATCAATATGTGCAAGAGGCTGAGGGTGATGAGGACATGAATGCTGATGACCAACCCACAGTGAGGAAAAGGAGAAGAGTGTACAGCCCCAGGGTAACCTACCAGGGGCTACATGAGCTGGAGATAGTGGAATGCTATAGGCTGGACAGGGACATTCTACAGCAAATTGTTGAGCTGTGCTGGCCATGTCTCACACACAGAACCAACAGAGGGGAACCCATCCCTGTCGATACCAAGGTATGTGTAGGTTTAAGAATACTAGCCACAGGTAGCTTCCAAAGGGCAACTTGAGATATCATGGGGATCTCATAGGTATCAGCATCCAGGGTATTCCACCAGTTCCTGGATGCCATGTCAGCACATGCCAGTGAGCACATATATTTCCTCACCACCCGTGAGGCATTGACTAGCAATATGCATCTCTTCCACTAAACAGCAGAATACCATGAGATAATGGGTGCTATATACTGCATGTACATACACATCAAAGCACCACCTGGTGAGCGGGGTAGGGTCTACATAAACTGCAAGGGCTTCCCCTCCATCAACTGCCAGGTTGTGTGCAATGCCCAGGGCATTATCTTGAATGTGTGTGCTGGCAGCCATGGAAGCTATCATGACTCCCATAGCTGGCATATGACACAGCTGTACCAGTCATTTGCCAGTGGGTACATCCCATATGGTCACCTAGTGGAGGATGCTGGCTACGCACTGGAGCCATGACTGATGACACCTCTCAGAAATGCACACACACCTGAACAAGAACTCCATAATAAGGCACACGCACAAACCAGAATCATAATAGAGTGTGTGTTTGGGATGCTGAAGTCACAATTCTACTGCCTGGACATATCCAGTGGAGCCTTGCAGTACTCTCCAGCTACATGTACACAAATGTTCATAGTATGTGCCATGCTACACAATATGATCATGTGGAAACAGCTGCATCAGGAAGAGCACGGGGCAAGGCCTCACAACCTCCCACCATTGCCAAGGCCATCACAGGCACAGAGAGACTCGGAGGAGGAACTACCTGAGCCTGCCCATGTAGGCAGAAGGAGGCATGCCCAGTATGCCCAGGCCTTGGTAAAGAGGCAATGCATAGCACATACACTGACATGGTAGGGACCCAGGGAATGACACTTCTCTCTGACTCACACATACAGTAAATTGGATGCCAAACACGACACTACCTGTGCTTTACCATGCATAGGGAGTGTACTATGTGCATCTGACATAGTCAGCCCTCCAGTACCGTCCTCAATATTGGTACAGCCACAAGATAAGTCACTCTTCCTAGTAATTGCTAAATGGAGTAGTATGTTCTGATAGTTGTATATATGGTACAGACGTGAGCATGTAAGGGAATCAGGTAGCTGAATGAGATGGCACCAGATACTAGACACCTATATGGGCAGCATGAAATCCATAACAAATACTGGTGTCAGCACACTAGGCAGTACTAGATAAGGTGACAAATCCCACTGCAGTACATGTGGTGGCCCAAATGTGTGTCCATAGGACACACACATGCATGTCAGTGAGGCTCACATACCCACCACCAGCCTCAGCCATCAGGACACGTGTAGATGACCATAAAGAAAGGCTAGGCTAAGGCCTCCAATTGATGGCAATGATTAACAGCCCCTCTACAGACCTACACAGATAGACTACAACAGGTCAGGCAGTTGTATGTTAGTTCTGAAGGGTAAGAAGTCTGAAACTGAAATGTTGGTCAATAGAACCGAAGATCTGTACTCTACTGATATGCCTCCAGTCTGCATGATAGGTCAGAATACAAAATGAAATGGAAGCCAACAGAGTACCTGAAATACCAGTACAGTAACAGGAAATGTTTAAAATCATCAGGTGTGCCCCCACCCCCACAATCCTATGTAGAAATGCAGTAACATGTAAGTGTGAGGTCTAATAACAGTGGTGCACAGATTACCTGAGCTGGCCCAATCTACAGGATAGATTGTTGCATGTGTACAATATGCAGGGGTCCACATGTTAGGTTGTCATGTGTTTAATATTGTGTGGAAATGGACAGCTTGTAGGCATGGAGGGCTGTGTGTTGGTGGCCTATGGGCAGTACTGTGGACGACAGGGCCATGTTCTGACAACTGCATTGCCAACCGCAATGCGTCTCAGCAATACCCATGTTAGCAGTCATCCATACTCACTGTCCAGATGTCAATATCTGTCACCGTCTGAAAGATGGACATGCCATGAATGTGGGCCCATACATACATACAGTACACAGGTGGAAGTACCCTAAACAGATTATATAAAATGTAACTGTCAACTGCACACAACTTTGGAATTGTACAAACAGGTTAGCTGTGCATTAGTTGTCTGTGTAGTATGGAATACTGATGTAGTCTGGTCAATCACTGGCAGACCACAAAAGGCACAGTTTCAAAGTAATGAGAGACTGCCTATGTCCCTGCACAAGGCAGCATAAGGGGAATGTTCCATGTATATCTGTGAGTCAGCTGCAAGTAGCTTCCATATCACACATGCACTCAGCTCATCCCACCATTAGCCACAGGTTTATCACAGGTCATATCCTTGCTGTTGGGAATGAGTACAGTATGACCCCACTTCTGTATGGGAATACCCACAGAATGCAGCATGCTGAAGAAGTGTCCCATGCAGGTGTGTCCCTACCTGTAAGCAGCACCCTGCCTGCATCCAGGCCAATGGATTAATATGGACAGGAACTCTTGTCATTAACACCTCACACACTTACCCTGTCACCCCATGGGAATCCACTGGCTCACAGCCTGGGAATGTAGGAGTGACAGAATGCACTGGCCTGCTACAGATGGCCTGCATCACTACCAAATGGCCTACAGTCTTCTGTCAAAGGCCTGTGCCTCACCCGTAGTGCCAATGTATGGTAACTCATGGGGTCCCAACTAACAACATAACACAGTCAACAGAACACAAATGCAAAGCCATGTTGACAAATCCCAGTAATATGCCCACCATGTCCTACTGCATGAACTGTGGACCAACCCCTAAATACTGCTGGGATGAAGGGCCAACTATAGGGATACTTCTCAGATATCACTTGCATAATGTTGGGAAGAGGATAGAATAACAGTGGGGGGTGAAGAAGCATGGACTTCATGGAGTGTGTGAAGTCTGAAACTCTGATGTGTGCCCATACTACCTCTGCCTGCAAACCCAGTAATAGGTGCCTACAAACCTACTCATAAACCACAATGTGAAGGGTAACTGACCAGATATATGAGCCCTGCCTCTGGGTAACCTGGATGAATCTGTACAGCTGAGAGTTATG
The DNA here is from genome assembly GCF_019279795.1 of Protopterus annectens. Lineage (NCBI taxonomy): Eukaryota > Metazoa > Chordata > Ceratodontiformes > Protopteridae > Protopterus > Protopterus annectens. Next base: position 41,649,444 of record NC_056734.1, read on the forward strand.
GCCACAGCAGGATATGGCCATTCTGTTACATCAATATATGTGCAAGAAGGGGATCCTCAGCCACCATAGTACCGAGGTGCTGGACCATTTACACAGACCCACCAGAAAATGTCTGCAGCTACCTCTCCAGAATGGCATGAGTGTGCAAGAATATGTAGGCTGTGGACCACAATACTGGACACAGCTTCATTCATCTTGTATTTCCCAGGAAATAACTGTTAGCAAATAAGTATATTTATCAGTAGCTGATGATATAATACATCACAGTGTAAAACAGTACATATGTCTGAATATCTTTGCTAACACCAACCATGTAACACAAGCAGTACAGACAGCAATAGCTACAGTATCCCACTATCTGTCACCCATTGTGACTCCATATTGTCAACCTATCTACAGATATCCTGCACAAACAGGATACTAGCTGTAGGTGTAGAACACCAAACCCTGGAATGGATTCACAAACTCAATACAGAAGGTCATACTGGTCATGCTCCTACACTTAGAGAAATGAAGCCCATGTCTGACAACACAGTGGACTATACATATTTGTCATTCGTAGATGTCTGTGCACACACACCACATTGCACACACATTGGATAGGATTAGTCACACATATCCAAGGCCAACACGCTACAATATACCAAACATACACACACACAGATGTGGCGAAAAGAGAGACAGACAGTGAGAGAGAGATTTACATTATGAGGCCTGTCCCACGCACCACACATCCAATTGGCCGATATCACATGATGTGCTGATGTCAATCACTGTAGACATTACTTTTGGTAGCCCTCAGCCCTATAGTGTCTGTGGTGATTGTGATAACTGTGTCACATGGTAGTTCAAATCAGTATTCATCTAACATTTATATACCCAGTCATGTCAAATGTAAAGTTGTGTGTGTTTGTGTGTGTGTGTGTGTGTTTCCAGAGGAATGATTTATGGCCCATTCACACACACTGCACTTCCCACTGCCCATGTTAACACTCCTGCTGATGTAAGTCACCTTGAAATAACCCTCTGACCAAGTCTTAGCCCTATAAACTGCGTGGCACTTGTGATACGTGTGTAATGCTGTACTGCAGAAAACTAGTTAGGTAGGAACTCTAATCCCAGACATGGCAACTGTGAAACTCTGTGTGTGTGTGTGTGTGTGTGTGTGTGTGTGTGTGTGTGTGTGTGTGTGTGTGTGTGTGTGTGTGTGTGTGAAGATGAATGATTTTGAGGCCATTCACACTCACTTCACATTCCATTGCCATACTTTAGCATGCCTGCTTATGTCAGTCACCTTGAAATAACCCTTTGGCCATGTTTCAGCTCTATAAGCTCCATGGTGTTTCTGATAACTGTGTAATACTGTAGCGTAGCAATCTAGTTAGGTAGGAGTTCTAATCCTGGTCCTGTCAACTGTAATAATGTGTGTGTTTGTGTACAAGAGTGTGTGTATCTTTGTTGACACCTGATTTTGTGGACATTCACACTTACTACACTTCCCTTATCCCTCCTTTAGCACTGCTGCTGGTGTCACCTTCAAAGATACCTTTGGACAGCTGTCTAACATGTAAGCTCCATGGCCCATGTGATAACTGTGTAACACTGTAATAGCAATAAATAGCCAGGTAAAGTTTTGAAACTCAGTACTGGTGAGTGTGTGCCATCAGTATCCTGTGTGGGTGTTGGGGTGATTGTGTAATGACAGGATCCATTGCAGTGTGGGTTTTGCTACATTATTATATTGAGGACCTATATGTACCAATGTCCACATTACAGGTCCAACAGTTGTCAAACACTATAGAGGATGTTGTAGACAATCCACAGCCATAAATGTCTACTGCCATCTGCAATTACTATGTGACAGTATGGATTAGTAAACAATATAGACAACCGTTATGATACCCAGAGGCCACTGTCCACCCATGGATCATACACAAACATGCTTGGCTCTCTCTCTATCTTCCTTTCTTCCTTTCTCTCTGTCTCTCTGTCTCTCTGTCTCTCTCTCTCTCTCTCTCTCTCTCTCTCTCCCCCTCTCTGGTAGATGTGGAAAAATATATCTGTTTTGCACAGGCAACAGTTTGACTTTTGTAGGTAATGCTCATGATCAGCTGATGGCCTGTGCACAAATTGGAGCCCCCACTTGTTAATTGCATGTGGAACAGCTGTGGTATCATTCCTATAGCCAATTGCATGGAAACACACTCCAATATCTAAGCACGTCATGTGGATGTTGACCCTTTTCCTTCATTGTGAGCAAGACTTCATGTGGGTGTCTGACAAACAGCATCACAGAGTGTAGTTGGAAATACCTCTTACAACACACACTGTGGAGACAGGCCAACAAACAGGAGGGGGATGTTCCAAACATGGGGACAGAATGTAAGTATTGCTGTACTACATTTGAAGTAATGTTGGTTTAACAGGGTTTGTGTGGATATGGCTGTTCTGCATAATTTAAAGTCTGGCATGACAGTGTTATGTAGTTGAGGATATTCTCACCTGTAGGGCTATCTGCAGACTGGCCAGAGTTTGGAGTATTAGATGTGGTGTGTTACTCACACATTTTCTGTCTCTAGAAATGAAGTGGCATACTCTGATGATTGCAGTCAGCAAATGGTGACATCCATGTGTGCAACTAACTTCATATCCCTCAGAAGAGATATGTCACAACAAACCCTGTTACACCAGCAATGTTCTCAGTTTATCACAGCAATATGTCAATATTGGCCCTGTGTCTGTGCCTCTGTCTCCCAAGTTTGTCACCCTTTGCCATATGTCATGCAATAAGAGGTGCATATGCACAGTATATCATTATTTACTGACATCATTCCTGATATCAAGCCAGTGATATATCAGACTGCCAGACATGTTATGTATAGGAGGCCTTATATCTGAGGACAAAACCTGGACATTCTGTTGTAGTCTCTACAGTAGTGAGGCCTGTGTACTTTATGGTGATTGTTGACAGAGTCTCAGTATTTTGTAGCAGTGTATTGTGAATATGTTATTTGTCCTGTGTACAGACTAGGGTAGATGTCAGTGTTCTTGGTCCTGTTCTGTCTGACCTTGCGTGCTGCTCCAGATTCTGGTACCCTATCAGCATATATGTTTGTAGGGTCAGACTGAGACATGTTCCATACCACAGTCAGGCATCAGACTACACTGTGAGTTGGCCAGTATGTGTAAGGTTAGTGTGTGAGTGGCAAATATGAGGATGGTTTTGTTCACACAGTCCATATACTGTACTATTAATTAGGCTTACCATAATGTGACTGTGACTGTGTTGAGATTGGTTGTGGGTATGCACTTTCACACTGGTGTCTGTTACTTCATCCTGTTACATGCCTGTAGAGCCTGCTATATTTGCAATTACATGTGCATTCACCCATAAGAAACTTGGGTTAGTGTTTTGGCAGTCTGCCTGTAGTTTAGGCAGTGCTTGGTGACATGCCTGACAGCTCAGTGTATGTACCTAGTGTGATGTTATGTCCAGATATTTGTCAGATGTACTGTTGCCTGGCCACCATATATGGTGTGTATTTCTGAAAAAGCAGTGGGATGCTGTGAAGATGTATGTCACTAACTATTGGGAAGTATCTAGGCTTGGGACCTCTGCTCCTCCATTTAATATATGTTAGGACAGACAGGAGGGTGTGAATGCATCAGCTGTGTGAGCTTATATACTCCAGTATTTGTGATATATACCCATTTTCATGACTGTAAACATCCCCTTTGTCAGGCTTGATCCACACATTCTGCACTAAGGAGTTCTGTGTATACCTCTGGACTGAACAGGTTGTTTCAGACTGTCCACATTTATTGGTCATATTTCTGCTGTATTCCACAGGATCATTATTATGATTTGTGTGATACTTCACTATGATGATTTTATGATGATTGTCAGTAACTGATGGCATACATGTCAGTTTCAGAAGAGCCTTCCTACAAAACATGTCTGTTGACACAACCCCTGTTACTGTAGCAACATTCTACATTTATAATTGCAATACTTACATTGCGTTCCTTTGCACTAAGTGGTTGATAGTTATGGTGCTGAGATATGACTCCACTACATGTGATGGACATATGTTTTACACACATGCTCACACACACACACACACACACACACACACACACACACACACACACACACACACACACGCGCACACACACACACACACACACATATATATCTATATATATATATATATATATATATATATATATATATATATATAAATATGTGTGTGCATTTACATCTACATATATATATATATATATATATATATATATATATATATATATATATATATATATATATATATATATATATATATATATAGATTCATTTTAGAAGCTGGAAATACTGAAATATTGAAATTCAGTATTTCAAGACCATAAAGTGGAATCCTGAGAAGAGTGAAAGCTCAGAAGCGTAACATTCAAAACCTCGAATGCCAGAGGTTTTGAATTTCACGCTTCTGAGTTTTCTATGTGGTTATGGATTCAGATACGTGTGTGTGTGATAAGGGTTTTGGGTAGGGGCTGTGGTGTGTGTCAGTGTGTTTGTGTATGTGATGTGTGTGTATGAGGAGAATGCAGCTTGTGTGGTGGTGTTTTGTCTGCGTTTGTATGTAGTGCGACCTCAGAGTGAGAATATTTAAGTAGGGGGTGTGTGGGGGGGTGTGGGGGGTGCAGGGGGCTTCCCCCCTGCATTTATGTAGTAGAGAGCTTGTGTTTGTGTGTGGAGAGGAAGGTGTGTGTGTGTGTGTGTGTGTGTGTGTGTGTGTGTGTGTGTGTTTGTGGAGTTGAAGAGCGAAATTCGAGATTTTGAATTTTACGCTTCTGAGTTTTCGTGGTTTTAAATTTTTGACTTTTTTCACTTCAAATTACTGAATTTCGACATTTCAGTATTTCGAGGATATAAACTGAATCCATATATATATTTATCTATATCCACATCCTTGTTATTTGTAAATATGAGTGTTGTATATACCTTCTCAGATGTATCCCACCATATTTATCTGATATGTGTATATTTAGCTATAAAAACATGACTGATTCAACAATATTTTTACTAACAAGTAATAAATAATTGTAGTAGTCAAAGCAGTTGTTCACTACTATTCAGTACATGTACTGAATGATATATTTGAAAAAGCAAAACATTTTTTATAGCTAACAGGGTTTAGTGTTTAAGTGTTGTGACTATAGTCTAGAAGGTCCTTGGTTCAAGACCTGTAAAGGGCTTTTTATTTTGTTGCTAGGCAGAACAAGGACTGTTGGCTACAGAGTGGTTAAAGCAGTTTTTAGCAGCTTTAAGTGGGTTTGCATGGGTTTGCGTAATGGTAAACGGTGCTAATGTACAGTTAAACGAAAAGGTGCTTACACCATGTAGGCTTCGGTTACCAGTGCGCAAATTTGCTTAACATTTACATTTAAGTAATGCTTACAGCTGCTAATGATAGCTCAGCCCTGGTAACCAGTAATCACATTCCAGTCTGATAAAATAGCAGGGTAATGACGTCTTTAATAAGTGCATTTAATTCCATGTACATAACATGCTTCTATGTGCTGTCATTATAGTAGCAAGGGGTGTGAGTATACTTTATGGAACACCTGAGTATACATGGCTAGTACCACAATCTTTTCTCTTTGTATGAGTTTCATACATGGGTAGTATCCCAGGTTATATGCAGTCACACTTGGCATGTATTGTATCATTATGTTACTGCTTTTAACAGTGCTTTTCCAAGTAAGAGTAGATTGCAGATTGTAGTACTGGAACCATACACCCATGCATGCAAAGCTGGACTCTGAGTAATGACTATCATGTTCTTGGTGTGTGAGCTGCATGTTTTTAAATATCTCCTATTGGATATTGATCTGATATGTTGATATCAACTGTAGACTACTATGTGTTTAGGACATGTCATTGAGAAATGTGGTTATGTAGTAATGGCATTCCTATCAGTGTCAGACATTTATCTGTCAAAATATTCATCCTAATGCATAACCTGCTGGCTAGCTAATTTCTGTCTGTCCTGTGTACAGATGTGCAGATGTCAGGTATCCATCTTGGCTGCTTACAGGCAATCTCTTATTGACTGACACTGACATGTCTGCCCAGCTATGTTATGAATGCCACAGCTAGGAAACCCCACCCTGTATGCACCACATGCCATGGATATCTCAACCAAACTACCACAATCAACAGAACATGCTTGGTTACATGTCTCTAACCCAGACACTGGCCATGTTATGCAATATATGTTACAAACATGTTAATTGGAGCACCTCACTGGCCCTCTGCAAGGGAAAACCAGATGATTGGATGTTGAATTTAACTGTCACCCTGGGGATCACTCAAGTGGCATTGGTTGATAGATGGCCTGCTGACAAATGTCATGTGGCATGATACCAGTGTACCCACATGCCCTACTCTTCTCATCTCTCCATGGACATTAGCCTGGTACACACCTGGGAACACCTGCACCTATGGACCTCAGTACTTACAAATGTGTCAGTGTGCATTACTGAGAATAACAGTGTCTGTGTGCTTGTAAACTTGTAGTTGAAAATACTCTGAGGGCCTTCTCACCCACTACAACCCCCATTGCTATACTTAGAAATGGCTGCTGCTGTAATTGACATTAAATGTACCTTGTTACACTCTTCACCCTATGGTTACCTGGAGCTTGCAGTACCAGCATAACACTGTTCTACAAATGGGTAGGTAGGCATGGGTTACCCTTTGAGTCCTGGCAAATGTGAGTATGTGTGTGTATGTGTGTGCAATTGTATGTGAGTGTGCATATTTGTAGGAGACAGCATTCTGATGCCACATTCTCCAAATACAATAAACCTTGCCATGCATTATAAGGGATGGTGATGTTGCTGACAATAGGAGAGCAATGACAAACCCTCACCCTACTATCCCTGTGGCATGTGCAATAAATGCATATCCCTGTAGTAGCACTGATTAGATAGACAAGGGTTATATTGCAGTCCTGGTCAATGTGTGATTGTGGGTATGTCAGAGTATTATCATGGGTTTCAGTGAGTACAATATCCAATGTGGGATGTGGGTGCTGGGTATACTGTCTTTACACCACGGTACCCCCAGTACATGTCCCAAGGTCCACTGCATAAGGACCGCTGTCACTATCAGCCATAAAGGTAACTGATTACACTATCCAGCGCAATTATACATGTGCTGTGTGCAAAAACTCTGTAACAGTATGGACTCACTGACAAGGTAGTTAGCACTGCTAAACCCAGGTCTGTGAAATGTGTCTATGACTGTATGTGTTTGTCAATGTGTATATGACAGCATGTCATACTATGTATTGTTCATTAACACCCAGTATAGCCCCCATTACCATACTGTACAAGGCCTGGTGATGTTCTTCACTTAACAGGAAACTCGGGACACACCTCACCCTAAAAGATCTGTGGTGTGTGCAATTAAGGCCAAACACATTAGTGGCAATAAGTACCTAGGTATGGGTTCTACTCTCAGTGTTGCCAAGTAAGTGTGTGTGTATATGAAGGGATCTACTTCAGTTTGCAGAAAATATATGTCCCAGGAGATCATTTGTCCGAGAACTAACTGGCAAAAGATAACATTTCAAAGCAATCATTTTGTGGAAATTCATTCCATCAAAACTAGTAGTGGATGTATAAATGCCCTCTTCCCCACTGTACATCTGTACAGTGATACTGGAGTTGGCATATATAGTTGGGCGTGGTTGTTTCGGGCACAGCCACCCACATTAGGGTTACTGTTGTACGTACCACCCCTGCTTAGTGTGCTGTTATACTCTACAGTTTCTGTTAACAGGTTAAGTAATTGTTAATCACACTATGTGGGGTTCTATGCCACCTCACACCCTCTAAAGTGGGGGCTGTGCCACCCACATCAGCACACCTATATTTACTATCTCCAGGATTGCACTACAATGGGGAAGAGGACATATACCCTGCCAGTACCATTGTCAATTACATTAAACTGGTGGACTTATTATTTACTGATGTGATGTTTTGGCAATTTAGTCTTGGTGGAATTACACAGGCCAAAATGAGTTCACTGCAAAATGAAGTACATCCATGTGAACAGTATTCTGTGTATATTGCATCAACACCAAAGCCTCTATGTGTGTATTATTCACAAACATTTGGTGTGTGCCACCCAGTACACTTACCATTGTCCACTGTAGAAGAGCTGCTTACATCAGCCACCATGCACTCACCTGTATACACCCCTCAGCCCTATCTGTCATGTGGCACATGCAGTAACTGTTATACAGACCTGTTACTTGTGTTCAGCTGTACCCAGGATATGACACAATCAATGTATCCCACAGTGCCACACCCCTTGTAGGAAAGGACAGCAAACCACATCCTGCTGACACATAGACACCTAGAACACAAACAGAATACATTATAGAGACCACAATCAGTCAGTGTTAATAACCGCTATAATGCATCATGGCTGGACAGCTACACACCCAGACATTTAAGCATTAATCATTCCAGCTGAAAACACGTTAAACAGCATTACATTGCTAAACCTTAGTACCTTCATCCTGTACATCAGAACCGTATTAGCATGTCCCTTAATCGAAGGTATGGATGACAGGGATGTGGCACAGCTATCATCATATACACAGGGTGTGTTGTGGGTTTGCCAGAGGCCTAGGCTGAGCCTTTTGCTTGATGTCATCTGTGTGGGTTAGGGGGTTATTTATTAAATGGACTGTGTAGACGTGGTGTGCGTAGGTATGGTGGTGCCCTAACTGTGTTGGTGTGTATGCACACATTTCTGCCATGTGGCTGCCCTATAAAGGAGTGTGTTGGACAGCTGCAGACCATACATGGCAAGGTGTACAGTTCACTGTGTCCAGCCATGGACATGGGAACTGTGCCTGCCAGGGGTTGCACATGCACTACCAGGCAGAGGCCCAGATATGGTACTCTTGCCTGATGATGAAAATTGTCCTCTGCATCCACGTTTCTGTTGGGGCCAGCCAGGACTATGTGCATGTGGCCTGCTGCATTGTGGTGTTAACAGCACCCCCCGCAGTGCTGGTGCTGGTACTGCCACTATGGGAGCGGCCGTGAGTTGTTGCATGTCCACATAGACCTCCACCTGTTGGTGTTGCTGACCTACATCCATGTGGCTGATCCCCTACTCCCACCACATGCTCTACCACAGACACCACACGGTAGAAGGATTCCCACCATCTCACCCAACCAGCTATCCATGACCTCTGCAAAATAATGGTGGGCACCTGCAAGATCAAAGATATCACATACAGCAGGAAGAGTAGCCCTCTGGAGCCTCAGACTATGTCTGGCATAATGTTCCATACATGCCTGTGCCTCCAAGATGGCCCAAAACATGTGTCTGATGACACCTGCTGTGACACTTCTGCCAGGTGCAGGATGGCCAGCAGCCCTGCTACAAGAACCACTGTACATCTGCCTGTGTGGTACCTCGCTCGACATCTGGCTATGGCTGCTGTGTACAGACACACTTGCCATAGTCCCCACACTTTCCTGTCCCATGGCACCACCCATCAACTGTCCCTCATCTATGGCCACTGGTGATGGGGTATGTATGGGCATTGTGACTGTGTCCAGGGATGGGGTGGATAAAAGTGAGATGTCAACCACTGTCACAGATTCAGCTGCTGACACCCCTGCCTGAGCCTCATTATGCCTATCATCATTGTCAGAGTCTGTATGGACACTAACATTATATTTTTAATATTCAGCTATCAGATCATAGTGGGTCTTTGTTATGCTTAATCTGTTCTACAAGACTTGACTGTTTGCCACATGAACCTCAGATACTTAATGCTATCAGAGCCATATTAGCTGTGCAAAAGCTATACACATTTCCAGTTCCTACGAAGACATTGCAAATAAAACACAACAGTCCAGAGTTGCATAGTTTTATTGACAGGTTATCACTGTTTTACATATATCACTAGCATTATCTGTGGTAATTTCAATTTTATTCAGTTCAAACAATACACAGATTACAGCACTGACAGGTGATATTCTACTACTTTCGATTATACTGGCAGCTAAATCAGTACTCACCAGCCTTACAGTGCAGCCTTTGCAACCTGCTGCCATGTGCCTCCATGTTCGAAGCCCTCTCAGCTGTAGCTGTACATCACATACACAGCCTGGACTATCTTAAACAGCAATTGATACTGATGGGGCATTCCCTGCCCAAGCGTTTTGTTCTCACTCTTCCAGAAGGTCCCTCTTCCTCCGCTTGAAATCAGCATAGTAATGCCGAACCTGCTCACCAGTCTGAGAGATCCCACTGGCACTGGTGAGTTCACGGGCGAGGTGGTCCCAGACCTCCGCTTTGTATTATGAGCCCTAGTACTGGCCCTGCAGCAGTCTCAAATCATGGTTTTCAACAAGGAGTCCAACCATGACCCTGGACTCCAAAATGCCCCAGTTTTGCACCCGAAAGTGAACACATTATACTACTCCAGCCATGGTGCCTACAGTGATGAGCTCCAACTGATTATGGGCTGTATTCCTGCCTACAGTGTTTAAATAGGGCTGATTTCCTGCACTTTGCTGTGATTGGTAACTTTTGAAACTGCTGAGCTCATCTAAGCTATGGGCAAACCTGCTTAGCTAAGGTTGGCAGTGCTTAAAGGGGTGGGTTCAGCGATGCTTATCACTGGACAAATCCACTTAGCTTGGCTACTCACTGTTTAGCATTCATATTTAAGCAATGCTTACAACCAGCATTCCTTATATTTTAGTTTTATTGACTATCAGCTGTGGGGGATTGGTTCATCATTCCTGACATATTATTATTTTGTTTACCTTCCCTAATATCCCACTCTGTGCTTTCATTACATTTATTCTTGTGTGACTATCTGTATGGGGAACTTGTGTTTATATAGGGGTTTTGCAACTTTATTACACTGACACCTCACATCTGGCCCTAATATACTGCTCTGGTTGCAAATATAAATTATTTACTATATAACAACACTTAAAAATTACATTTTTGGTGATTTCACATACAAAATACAAATTGCATCAGTGGGGCTAGAATGCTGCCTGTCTACTTGCAAAGCATATGCGCTAACCACTACTGCTTACTGTGCATGTATATTGTTATTTAACTTGTTGGGCTGTTTCAGATCAGCTAAGCATAGCTAAGCAGCAGGCACACATGCGCAGCTAAGCTTAAACTTTCTTGCTGATGTGGAAAAAAACATTACGGACATTTTTTAAGTATTTCTCTTGCAAACTTTATGGCTGTTAGACTAACAGGTTTTGTATTTCCATGCATTTTCTTTTTTTTTTTTTTTCAATGATACTTCTTTATTGTTTTTCTGCTTATTCATACAAGATATTTGACAGTGAGATACACAGGTGGTTTCCAAACAAAGTTTCTAACAACAATCTAATAACATATATACACTATTTACATGAATGCTTCCATATTTCCATAATTGTAGAAATACACCTTATTTCTCCAGGAAAAATATCTTATAATAATGTGGTTCCAAGTAAAATTATACTTTATAATATGTATAACAAAGGAGTATTTCAGATTCCATGTTTTAAGCCAGTATAATATTGAAGATCTGTTCCCATAGTTTCAAATTATATGAATTTTTATTTTGATTATTAATTACGTATTTATGCTGAAAGGTATGATGTCTGCACCTCAAATTCTCTGTCACTATTTTTTAACTTCATTCTTTAATGCTTTGCCACTATTTATACAATGGCCATTACACTTTTATTTTACAGCCGTACACTATACAGCATTTTGGCCACATCTCTGATATTCAAAGAGCAAACTTGCTTTTTTGCTTTGCTGTACGGCAATTCTTTTATGCAGGGGGCATGTATCTTGAGAGAGCACTGCTCCCAGACACACCCCCTGCACCCATACACATTTCTGTGTACATATTGCAACATGGCAGTGCACCTTCATGCATATGCATGGCATGCTACTGTGCTATACGGGAACGGTACCTTCTGTACAGGAATTTGGAAGTTTGCTGAATCTCAGGGCACATGTCAGACATAAAGACCACACAGTTTACTCTAGCTGCTAGCTAAGCTGCAGATCCCACTTAGGATCTGTGATAATTTTTTTCTAATCCTTTTAATTTTTTGTATACTTTTATTACCAGTGCCTGCCACTTGCATGCAATCCCACAATCAACCCTTTCATTCTCTACTAGGATGACTTTCTCAGATCAGGTGACAGCTCATCATGAGAGAAGATTCTATGAGCATCCATCACAGTTTTTCAAGTAATATCAAAAATCTGTAGATCCATGTGCTTGACGTGCAAACTTTCTTGCACAAGGGCTTGCCATGACTTCATCTCCATTGCACCATGCATGCTGCTGTTTATAACTACAAAGTTTATTCAGAAAAACTGTTCCTGGAAAATATCTGAACAGGAGCAGTGTAGGTGCTCCTGCAAGGAATATGGCCGCCGAGTGAGCCAGCAACATGCTGTTTTGACGTGCATGAGCCTGCCTACACTGGTACTACACGGAAAGCCCTGCAGTATGCTAATCAGCTCATATGCTGGTGAAAACTATGCAAGTGAGCTGAATTAGAGATTCGTGAAGTAGGCCGGTCTCCGTGCAGGAACAGTATAGGGTGCAGAAATATATTCGGCTACTAGTCAAATACATTTCTGCAAAATAGAAAATGGAGGCATGACAGCCTCAAAGAAAGCATGTAGTCCCTTAATTAGGCATGCCAATGGCCAAATACATGGCCATTGTCATGAAAAATAGTTTATTTTTTGTAAAATAAAAGTTTTTTTTTTTTGGCCAATCTTGGCCATTTAAGAATAGGGTAGCAGCACGCAAATGGGATTGTGCTGAAAATACAAAAAGTGGGAAAAATCAAGTTTGAGAGAAATCTGCATTTTCCCGTAATAGTCAATGGCATGCAGAATGAAAACAATACCAGGGAATAGTGGTTGCTAAGAGGAAAGGCTCAGTGTAAGTGTGGTAACTCAGGAGTAAGGCTGAGGGTATGCAAATGAGGGGATTAATACTGAATCATAAATTTCTTCTAAGTATAAGACTGCACCTAACCGTGTAGGTGCTCCAACACCATGGTCTGGACAGGAGGAGCAGCTAACATGAAAAGGGGGTTTGTCATGAATGATGTAAGCACATTGGAGCTCAGTGGTCCATTTTTGCCCTTAGCTAAGCACAGCTAAGGCAGGGGTTGTGCCTGTGGCTGTATTTTCCTATTCCATGAAATGCAGAGGTTGTTTGCATATAGGAAGGGCCAGTTCTGCTTAAAACTGTTTACTTTAGCTAAACAGGTGTGCACAGTGTGCACCGGGCCTAAAACAAAACAAAACAAAAAAAAAAAAAACACGGGATAGCAGAACTGTTGACATTTGAGCACTGGGAATGTGCCATGTGCATCAGGGCTTAAACGGGGAGGAAATGGGAAGGGAAAACTGCAGAATGAAGGCAATCAAGGAGAACAAGCATAGCTGGCAGATGGAATGTATCAGAATCAACCAATTACACAGGCTGCAACCCAGCACACTACTATAAACTATGCAAACACCATTCAGTCTGTTTTTTTCTTGCTATCTCTACACCACTATGATTTGTTTTCTTTACCTTGTGTTTTACTTGTATTCTGCTTTTAACTGCATATTAAAATGTGAAAAGAGACCACAGCTCTGTCTCTTGTGAGTCAGGCTGAAATAATTTTTCCCACCCAGTTCCTGTTGTGTTCTTAAACACCACTGTCTTTCTAGTTGCCTGCCCCTTATGCTAAGTTGACCATATATCTCATTTCTTCTCTGCTTTTACTGGCTTGTGTGAGCAAGCACAAAATTATCATTTTGTGAAATCACTCCTCTTCAACTATTTAAATTTATTGACCATCCTACTGTATTCCACAGTACCAGAATACAAAAGTGACCACCCCTTTCAATCTATCTTGCTGTTTTAAAAATAGTGACTCTCCACTAAAACGTAACTTTTTAGACAGGTAAAACTTAAGTTACCTACTTTCACATCTAATTCCTCTAGTGCACACTGCAGTGTTTAGGATAAACCATTTTTATTCATCTTACCTTTAAGCATAATTGCAAGACCAACAGTTATTAAAGAGCCCACATTCTGCCTCTCAGTAGGCATCTTGGGATTAGTGCTTCTGTTTTCTCCTGGTGAGAGAAGGAGTGCAGTTACATTATCTCCTGGAGACTGCTGATCACCAGAAAGCTTAATAACTGCTTCATAGATGACAGCTCAGAATCTGTGCTTATATTCTGATCCTGGTGAGAGTAGTAGCAGAGTGCATTGATTCCTGACTCTTTCTGGTTGGAGTCCCTGTGTCTAGTTCTTGCTCTAAAACCTGCTGGAATGCACTAGGAAACCTTAAACTGATACAAACCCACAACTCCCCTTGTTAATAAGGAGAAATTAATCATAGGCACTAAACAGCCTATAATTGCAAAGTACCTTTGCCAAGGTAAGGGGGAAAAAAAAGCACCTAACCAGGCATGTCCAAGGGTCAGCTTCCGGTGATTTCTCCTGTCCACCTGGTGAATCTGGGCATACAGGGGCAGTGCAGCAATTGGCTCATGTACACAGACAACCCTCTCCTCCTACCACCCAACATTACAACCTGTGAGAGATGCACTTACATAGCCAAACTGGAAGCAAAGCTCTCTCCAGCCAAGACCATGCTAGACAATCAAGAGGAAAAGGTCAACACCCGCACTATACCTCAAGCAACACATAGCTCTTCAAAACCCTTACCACCAACACCCACACATAGCAACACTAAACCCACATATGCAGAGGCCCTTAACATTAACCTGCCCAAGCAACAAGGACCTCTGAAGCTGAAACCCAAACAAACACCAATCACAACCAAATTATCACATAGCTCACAACACCAGTGTGCCACCCAACAACAACCCCTAAGACAAGACAACGTACCCAACACTTTAGTCATAGGTGACTCTATAGTCAGGTACACTGATGTCCCACTCACCAGGCTGAACAAGGAGAAAATTGCAGTCAGCTGCCTGTCGGGTACCAGGATCCACCACATAATGCATGCATTCAATTCACTCCACAACAAGTACAAATACAACTCTGTCATTGTCTATGTTGGAGTGAATGACTTGAGACATACCTCCCTGTACTACATAAAAAGAGACTTAGATGAGCTCTTGGATAATGTGAACCAGGTAAGTATGACCCTAGCTTTGAGTAGCATCCTGCCTTTGCCCAGAATGATACCACAGTATAAGGACAAAATGATTGACTTCATCAATTGGCTAAGCTTCTAGTGTCATTCAAAGGGGATCCAGTATCTGTCTGCCTGGGATGACATGATCGACAAACCGCAATGCTTTAACAGAGATGGGCTGCACCTGTCTCCCCTGGGATTCAGGTTACTGGCTAAGGCTCTTGCCACCCCTACAGTGCCTTTTTTAGGCAGGGCTCAAAGGACAAAACCACCACCATAAAAGATACAAGTATGCAAAATTTGAAGGTAATGCCATTCAATGCTAGAAGTCTAAACCTGAAAATGCACTCTCTCGAGGCACTCCTAAAAATGGAGAACATCGATATCTGTGCAGTAACCGAGACCTGGTTCAATGCTCCAGAGAGCACCCCTGCAATACCAGGCTACAACTCCTACCACACTTTTCAGTCACCAAACCAGGACCAAAACACTAAAGGTGGAGGAGTGTCCGTATTCACCAAAGATATTCACACCTCCAGGCTAGTTGTCCAACACAATGCATCTGAAATTCTCCAGGTGCAACTAACAATAGGTAAGACTGCAATCCAAATTGTAGCTTGCTACAGATCCCCCACCATGCCCCAAGATTCTCACTACACCTTTCTAAACATACTGGAAAAATTAAGATACAACCAAATACCCTAATACTGGGTGATTTCAACTACCCTGCCATTAACTGGGAAAACTACTCATGTGCCAACACCTTTGCCCAATGGTTCTTGGAATTCATAAATTCCAATGCCCTAGATCAACTAATCCATAGTCCCACCAGGGGTTCCAATATCCTGGACCTGGTTATTACCAACATGGAAAATCGATGCTCCACACCAGTGGTCACCCCTCATTGGTTAGGTCTGACCATAAGTTAATTACCTTTGACATCCACATCCCACCCCCACTCCCCAGTAAGGAAACATCTGTAAAAACCTTCTCCAAGGCCAACTTCATGCTACTCAAGTCAGAAGTGACAAACTTCATGACACCCATGCAAATGGGAACTGAAAGTTTGACTGCTGAATCCTACACTAAAGCACAGTACGAGCAAACCCACTCATGCATAAATCATGGCATCCCAAATAGAACCAAGATGATCTCCTCAAAAAAAAGGAAGCCAATCTGGTGGTCCCCTGTCATAAACAAACTATACAACAGAATGAAGAAACTGTTGCAGAAAAGTGGAAAATCCCAGGATGCAAAAAATTCCCTTACCAGCCTCAGTAAGAAGCTGAGATCCCTCATAAAATCCTCCAAAGCTAGCTACAAAAATAAAATTGCCAAAGATTCCAAAGACAACTACAAGGCATTCTATAGCTATGTCAAGAATCTAAATGGCAATGCTCAGATCTGCTCTGAGCTACAACAGAATGGCATTAAATATATTGATCCCAAGGACATTGCCAAAATCCTGGCAGATCGATTCAGTGCCAACTTCACCCCCCTCTCACCCCATAAAGAGCCCATCTCAATACCGAAAGATTGCCAAATTCCAGTAATCATAGCCACACAGGTAAAAACTGCACTCTCCAAAGCTAAAAATACAGCATCCATGGGACCAGACGACATCCCGGGCTGTGTACTACATGAAGTACAAAATGAACTGGTTTCATGTTTAATGACAGGCTTTGTGCCCACTGAGTGGAATCATAGATAAACTTACTAAGCTTGGCATAAATCCCTATGTCACTCGATGGGTTGCCAACTGGCTTACTGACAGAATCTACACTCTAAATTTAGCCAACTCCAAATCCAGCTCCAGACAAGTGACAAGTGGAGTACCTCAGGGTTCAGTCCTGGGACCATGCTTGTTTGATATCTACTTCTCTGAAGTACAGGCCAACACTAAGGGACTCTGGCTAACAAAGTTTGCAAATGACTGCAAACTGGGAGCCATTATTGAATCCACAAATGATGTGGATATTCTGTAAAAGGGCCTTACAGAAACTGATGCTTGGTGCCAGAGCCTTGGGCTCAAGCTTAATGCCAAGAAATGTATAGTTATGCCCTTTGGGAAAAAAACATGTACCCATGAATTACCACATAGGTGGCAGTACACTAAACACTGAAAATGTAATAAGAGACTTAGGAACACAGGTGGACAGTTGTCTCACCTTTGATAACCACATCACCACAACAGTCAGGAAATCCTTCTGTGTGGTACACCTCATCACTAAGGAATTTTCATCCAGAAAAAAGGAGGTCATTGTCCCACTGTACTCATTCCTCATTAGACCCATCATACCCTATGTTGACCGACTAAAAAAAACTCCAGCTATACTCTGTCGCATATCGCCTACTCAGAGGCGATCTCTGCTTAACATACAAGGCCACCGATCTCTGCTTAACATACAAGGCCATGTCAAACCCAGAGCTTTTGGACATGCTACACTTAACAAAATCCCAATCCATCAGAGCCACATGCTCCAGGGACCAAAACCTTGTCATCACAATGAATAAAACATGCTGGAGGGATAGGTTCCTGACCCAGAGACTTCCCATTCTCTGGAATAGACTGCTCATACATGTCAAACAGAGCACCTCCTTGGCCCTCTTCAAAAGGAACCTTGACAACTGGATGGGAGATAGGAAATTTACCCCAGGGATCACGTCAGTTACCCTGCTAAACAGGGGTCAAAGGAAGTAAATATTGTGGGAAGAAATAGCCAGGGAATTGTTATGGCTAGGCTTTTACAGGCCCTAGGGCTGATAGCCTAGTACCAACAGATGAACCTATGAACCTATGAACTGGTGTACACATTTGATGGAATTTTAAACTGACAAATCTAACAAAACAAAGAGATGCTGTTGCTCTGATCTATCAACATGTGCTAGAGACTCTGGGTGATGAGGAGGAAAATGCTGACAACCAACTCAGACTGAGGAGGAGGAGAAGAGTGTTTAGACCCAGGGTAACCTACCAGGTGCTACATGATCTGGAGATAGTAGAGTGATACAGGGTGGACAGGGACATACTTCACCAACTTGTTGAGCTGTACCAGTCTCACCTCAGAGCCAGAACCAACAGAGGGGAACACATCCTAGTGGATACCAAGGTATGTGTAGCCTGAAGAATACTAGCAACAGGTACTTTCCAAAGACCAACTGCAGATATCATGAGGGTCTCACAGGCATCTGCATCCAGGATTCTCCACCAGTTTCTAGATGCCATGTGACCACATACCGCTGAGCACATTCACTTCCCCAGCACCCGTGAGGAGCGAATCAGCAATATGTGTGTCTTCCACCATGTAGCAGACTACCCAGAGTTACTGGCTGCCATAGACTGCACGCATATCCACATCAAAGCAACACCTGGTGAATGGGGTAGTGTCTACATAAACCACAAGGGCTTCCCCTCCATCAACTTCCAGGTCATGTGCGATGCCCAAGGCATTATCATGAACGTTTGTCCGGGCAGCCCTGGAAGCTATCACGAGATCTGGCATTCATCACAGATGCATCAGGTATTTGCCAGTGGGGACATCCCACATGGCCAGCTGGAGGGGGATGCTGGCTATGCACTGGAGCCATGGCTGATGACACCCATCAGAAATGCACACACACCCACACAACAACACCATAATGAGGCACACTCACAAACCAGAATCATTATAGAGCATATGTTTGGGATGCTCAAGTCACGGTTCTGCTGCCTAGACATATTCAGTGGAGCCTTGCCATACTCTCCAGCCACATGTGCACACATGTTCATAGTATGTGCCATGCTACACAATATGATCCTGCAGAAACAGCTGCAGCAGGAACAAAATGGGGAAGGGCCACACAGCCTCCCACCATTGCCAAGGCCTCCACAGGCACAGAGTGACTCAGAGGAAGAACATCCTGAGCATGCCCCTGTAGGCAGATGAAGGCATGCCCAGTATGCCATGGCTTTGGCAAAGAGGCAATATACTGACACTATAGGGCCCCAGGGACTGATCTCCCTCTGTCTCTAACTGATACACACACCAACATGGATGCCAAATATCACACCACCTATACTTGATCATGTATAGGCAGTATATTGCATGCACCCAACATAGTCAGCTCTCAGGTACCACCCTCACAACATGCAGGCACAAGGTAAGCCATTCTCTGTAACAAAATAAACTAAATGAGTGGAATTTTCTGATTGCATATCTATGGTATTGATCAAACATGTAAGGGAATGGATGGCTAACTGGGATAGCAGCAGACAACTGACAGCATTGCGGGACAGCAGGAAGTGTATCCCCAGTGCTGCCCTACTCGCACCATACAGTACCACCCTAGTTGACAAATACCACTGCAGTATATGTAGTGAGCCAAATAACTGGGCAAGTCATAGGTCACATGCATGAATGTCAAATTGGCGGTCCTATACCCTCCACCAACCCCGCACAGCAGATCAGCTATAGAAAACCATATAGAAATGCTTGGCAAAGGCCCCCACATGGTAATATCCATAAAATCTCCACCCACAGACTTTTACACAGTGATATCACAGCAGGTCTGGAAGTGGCAGTATGGCGTTGAAAGGTAAAATAGTCTAAAACTACAAATGGCTATGCCAGAACAATCTGACCTGTGGTTGATACTGTTATGCCTGTCTAAAAGATAGGGCACACCACTATGCTACATGGGACCAAAATGTTAAGAAAATATCAGCACGGTCTGTGCAGATGTGTATTGTGTACAGTTGTCACCCCACCATAGTCTCATATAAATGCAGTAACATGTTCCTAGCCTTAAGCAGCATCCAGCTGTCACCCAGCATGATGCCACAATAGTAACAGAAAGCAATTGTCAGTAACACCCACAGTCAACTTACTGGTGCCATCACAGGTGTGTCTCCTGCCAGCAGCTTGGGAACATATGATCATCAGAATGCACTGCCCTGCTACAGATGGCCAGCATCTGTCACACCTGGCCTACAGGCCTCTGGCAAATGCCTGTGCCTCACCCACAGTGTCCTTTAGGGAGTGTCATGGGGTCAATAACACCAACATAACACAGTCCACAAAATGCAAAGAAAGACCATGCTGACAACTGCTAGGAGCAAACCTACCAGCCTCAGGGAGCTGGAAACTAGGACAAAGCCATGAATAATGGGGCAATGAAGGTCCAAAGATTAGGACATCTGTGAAATATTGCTCTAATACTGCTCTAATAATGTTATAAATTTGATGGAATGATTCATAGTAGCATGGAATGTCTGATGGGTATAATGTCTGAAACTGCAATGTCAACTGTCAGTAATATCTAACTTCAACCCTGAGAGACTTGCAAAACACTTTTGCTGAAAAACCACACTTGTTTGGGTAACCAACAAGATATAGGAGTCATGGATGTGGCCATTTTGTGATACTCTGTACAGTCAACAGGCAGTGCTAGGAGTTTAAACATGGGAATGCACTCACTGCAGGCAGGCCTAACCCTGGAAGATGGTGACATGCCTGCACCCACAGAACCCTGGGCCACAGCCATGGGGAGTAACACACCCCTCCCTGATCACTCATACTATGCAACATCCTGACCCCAACATGTGGCCATCCAAGCAAAATGAAGAGGGCCATACATATATGTGTGACAAACACACACCTCCAGGCTGGTCAAACAGTCTGACACACACAAGACCCTCCAAAGCAGTAAACCATTGAGGAGAACCCAATGCAAAGTACTGGTAGCTATAGGCAAATATATCTGCCCATGACACACACACCCCACATATCCTATCCTCTACAACTCTATCTGGAGTCTGCCTATCACCCTGATCATGTCTGACATATATTACCCAACTATGGACTGGAAATCAGACCAGGCCAGAACATAAATGCAGGAAGATTCCACCATTGTAAATTATCACCATGGTGCTGAACCATTTCCACATCACCAGCAGTCAATTGCTTGTAGGCACACCCCTCAACATGTTGGATTGTGCAAGAATGCATACCATTTGGGCCATAAACCTGGTTTGTGCCTCATCCATCCTGTATTCCTCTGGTAAATCACTGTGATGATCTGAGGAGGTATGTCACAAGGTACTGAAACAATACATGACGGTGTCAAATGGCATATATGACAGATGTCTGGTTAAACAAGACATGTAACCCTAGCAACCCATACATTACTGAGAGAAATTGTCACAATCACTGTATGGCCCATTGTACCCACATTTTGATAGGCTATCTCCTGATATCCTGCACCAACTGGTTGTGAGGTATGGCTGTAGCACAAAACAAACCAGAATGGAGTACAGCTATCCCTGGAATGGAGTGCCACGTGTGTTATAGAAGGACACACTGAGCATGCTCATACACTTACAGAAATGACAGTAGGATCTAGGAATGAACAGGCCTTCCCCACTCAGTGCACTTCCGATTTCCTCACCTTAGCAGTCCTGAAGATGTCTGTCACTATAGAAGTCACTTTTGTTAAGTCTAGCTCCATAAACTCTGTGGTGCATGTGATAACTGCATAACACTATAGTACAAACAACTAGTTAGGTAAGAGTTCTAATATCAGTCCTGGCAAATGGAAAAGTGTGTGTGTGTGTGTGTGTGTGTGTGTGTGTGTGTGTGTGTGTGTGTGTGTGTGTGTGTGTGTGTGTGCGTGTGCAAGACTGAGGGAGTTAGGTGTTTGTTTGCTTATAGGTGAAACACATAGATGGAAGCAAGTAACACAAACAATAAATCCACAGCAACCAGTTTATTAGTTTGAGCGCTTTCATCAGCCTTAAGCCTCAGACTTCATCAGAAACACCATTAAAAAAATTAACATGCTTATATACCATACACCATATCACATGGTCACATAAACACTCCCCTTTATTAATAAATAAATTGAATTAAATTGATTTAAAATTGCCAAAATAGCCAATATGTAATATTAAGTTGTATAAACCTCCCTACTAATGAAACAGCATTCTGTTAACAACAAGTTCAAGTAAAAAATGAATAAATATGACAATATGTGACCTAAAAAAATTAATAGATGAATGAGTGTATGAATAAATATGTTAATAAATAAATTTTATGAACTTGCCAGTTTGATTAAGCTTGTGCATTACACCATAGTAAATAAAAATTTACAAAACAAAACTCATACACATGACCATAAATTAATACATTTATACATAAATTTCATGTGCCTAGTTAAAACTCTAAACAAACCCTCCTAAACCAAAATAAACTGTTAGTCATTTAAAAATTCACACACACACACACACACACACACACACATATATATATATATATATATATATATATATATATATATGTGTGTGTATGTATGTGTGTATGCATATACGTACGTATGTATGTGTGCATATATATGTATATATGTAAACACTCACACACACATATGCGTACACACATGTAAAGATACCAAAGATGCCATAAATTTGTGAAGATACTATAAATATAGTCACATGTGAAACTCAGATTTTAATTTCAAAAGGCTGGAAATGGACATGGTCTCATTGAGACCAGGAGTGGCCGTTGCAGTAACCCGGAGTTGCCACACGAATTCTCTATATTCCAAAAACATATCCTTTGGCTCACCCCCTCATGTCTTTGTCAACATTTTGTTCCAAACCAGAAAATCTAAAAGAGTGACCGCTACATTCAAACACATGTCTGGCCAAAACGTTGCTCAAATTAACTTTACGTGTATCATACATATGTTGATATATCCGCTTCTTGAGAGCATTTTTGGTTTTGCCAATGTAAAACCTTGCACATTGCCAACAAATTGCTATGCACACTAAACATTTAGTCAAACAGTTGAACTTTTGTCTCAATTTTACTTCACCATATCCCTCAGTGTAAATATAATCTGTTTCCATAATGTGGCAACATTGCGGACAATGCCCACATTTTCTCATACTCCCTCCCCTACCTCTGTATGTGTTCCTTTCTAAAATGTTCTTGATGTTGGAATTTCTTTTGTACACCACCATTGGCTTATGTCCCATTTTTTCTTTATGTTCCTCATCATCCATTAAAATACAGCAGTTGTTGTTACTGACCTCCTTTATATCTTTGAACAAAGGGCTAAATGTTATAATCATAGCCCGATTAAAACCCCTTTCCATTACTTCACGATCCTGATTAGTAACAATTCTCACTTTATTGTGAGTGACTATGGCTTCTACATTAATTCCTAATAGTGGAACAAAATGCACATCCATTCTTGTTCTAGTAATCTCCTGTAATATAGGGTCAATGAATGAATTGGGATACCCCCTTCTTAATAACATAGATGTCAATGTCCCAATTTCCTCTATAAATTGTTCAAAATCACTCACCATCCTTGCTAACCTCACCGCCTGTCCCTTCACAAGTGATTTTTTCTGGTGAGGGGGATGGCGACTATCAAAGTGTAAAAGGGTGTTGAAAAAGGTGGGCTTTCTATAAATGGTAGAAATAAATCTTTGCTTGACTATATCCTTTTTAATTTCTAAATCTAAATAATGAACTTTATCAGTAGAAGCTTCCATAGTAAAAGACATGAAGGTTGTACTTTGATTCAGAAAGTCAAAAAACCTGTCTAGATATTCTTGTGAAACTTCCCAAAATATAAGGATATCGTCCAAAAATCGGTCGTAGAATTTACAGAACTTAAATAAGTCATTCTTAAACACAACATTGCATTCCCATTATGTTAAAACAATGTTGGCAAATAAGGGGGCACTTGCTGCCCCCATTGCCACTCCCACTTTTTGTTTAAAATATTGATTATCAAACACAATGAAATTACTGTCAAGAATTAAGTCCATAAGCGTTCTAAACATTAGAATCCTATCATGACCCAAAGTGGTGTTAGAACATAAAAATTCATAAAACCCCAATGTACCTATATCATGGGGAATAACAGTGAACAAATCCTTAACATCGATAGTTGCAAAAATCAAATGTTCACAATACAGATCGTCTTTTATTTTACTAAGACAGTCCCATGAGTCCTTAAGGATATGCTGGTATTTTTCCAACACATTTTTAAAATGAAAATCAACAAACTTCGCCAAATTAAATGTCTTTGATGCCTTGGCATCAACAATCGGTCTCAAAGGGGGGTCAACGATATTTTTGTGGATTTTAGGGATACCGAATATTGTCGGTATCTGGGGTGACTTTTGCTGTAAAAAGTTAAATTCACTTATAGTAACTTGACCATCAATTAACAAATCATTCAAAGTGATGTCAATGTTTCTATATGCTATATTAAGCTCATTAACTGATGTTTCTTCATAACTTTCACTGTATAAATGAATCAACATTTTCTCGGTGTAGACCATTTGTTCCATGACCACATTCCCTCCACCCTTATGTGGTTCCATTACCCTAATGCTTTTATTGTCACAAATCTGCTTAAGTAAATCATTTTCTTCTTTAGTAAGATTAGAAATATACTCATGTTTCCTGCAATTAACCAGTTTTCTAATTTGGTTAGCACATACATTTTCAAAGGCCTGCAGCATAGGATACAAGGAGGGATTAAACATAGTGTTTTTTTTTTACATTGGGTCATGTGAATAGGACTTAATTCATTGTTAAAAAACACTTTGAGGTTAAGTTTCCTCACAAAGATTCTAAACTCCAGCAAAGTAGTTTTAATAGAGGGCATTCTTGTAGGAACAAAATTAAGCCCTTTTTGAAATAATTCAGTCCATTGTGTATCTACATTGGCATCACTTAAGTTAAATATCTTAAAATTACCATCAATGTCGGTGATAATATGAGCTGACATTTGAATATTCAAATCTTTCACCATCTGTTGTCCCCCCCCCCCCGTCCTCTGTATGGACGACCCCTGTTGGGGAATGAATTCCTGTAGTTCCCATTGTTCTCCACTACCCTGTTGTGGGTATATTGCCTTGTTCAATTCTGGAGGCACTCTGACCTCCTCAGGGGAACCTCTAAAGGGACTAGAACTGCGGGGTTAGTGTTGTGCACACCCCCCATAACCTCTTGACTGACATACTCATCATAATTAACGTTAACACCTTCATTAACCTGTTGTCCTCTGTAATTACCATTAGGTAGAGGATAGGCCTTACCAGACTTATATTCCTTTCTACCCTATCCAACTTTTTGCCGTTTTTGTTGACCAACTCATCAACATATTTGTCCACATTAACAAAATTGCCCTATACTTATCCATTTTTAAAGGAAACCACAAATCATTCTTAAGCATGGCATCACAATCATCAACAGTTATTTTTAAAACATTCATTTTTCTGTCACTGTCTTTCATTAATAGTTTGACTAATTCGCAATCATGTCTGTTGAACATGGCAATTAAATCATTGTAAAAATCAGAGCCATGAACAGTACCTGTAGGGAATCGCCATGTGCTCAAACCCTTAGTTACATGCTCCCTTCGTAAGCACTCCCGCAAATAATTGCTCTCAATTTGTAATTTTCTATATTTTTTAATCTCCTTCTAAAGGTGCACAAGCTGCTCGTCCACATTTCCGATGTTATTGTTGCTACTGTTAGTAGTATTGCAATCTTTAAATTCACTTTGAAAACCAGCGTTCATCCATTCTGTGAGTGAAAAAGACACCAAGCCACTCACTACTTCCGAATTGCTGTTCACGACGTCCCCTACCTCTTGACAATTAGTAAAAGATGTCGTAGAGAGTGTGGGAGTGGGGTTAGGACTTCCTTGAGCTGGGGGAATGGAGCTGTCTAGTGTATCATAGATGTGACCTGATCCGCTGTTAGTTTGACCAAAGGTAGTAGGTAGGGCACTCAAGTTCCTGCCCAAATCCATAATCTGTTCTGACAGCACCTGGATAAGTGCTGCAAGGCCCCCAATAGATAAATTCAAATCATGCAGGGAGCCTGCCAAGATATTATCATTATCGGCACTTGTCTTCATAATCACACAAACCAAGAAGCATATGAAAGCAAAACACTGAACTCATAGATGGAAGCAAGTAACACAAACGATAAATCCACAGCAACCAGTTAATTAGTTTGAGCGCTTTTGACAGCCTTAAGCCTCAGACGTCATCAGAAACACCATTAAAAACTTTAACATGCTTATATACCATACACCATATCACATGGTCACATAAACACTCCCCTTAATTAATAAATAAATTGAATTAAATTGATTTAAAATTGCCAAAATAGCTATGTAATATTAAGTTGTATAAACCTCCCTACTAGTGAAACAACATTCTGTTAACAACAAGTTCAAGTAAAAATGAATAAGTATGACAATATGTGACCTAAAAAAGTTAATAAATGAATGAGTGTATAAATACATACATTAATAAATAAATTTGATGAAATTGCCAGTTTGATTAAGCTTGGGCATTACACCATTGTAAATAAAAGTTTACAAAACAAAAGTCATACACATGACCATAAATTAATACATCCATACATAAATTTCATGTGCCTGGTTAAAACTCTAAACAAACCCTTCTAAACCAAAATAAATTGCTTGTAGGCACACCCCTCAACATGCTGGATTGTGCAAGAATGCATAACATTTGGCTCATAAACCTGGTTTGTGCCTCATCCATTCTGTATTCCTCTGGTAAATCACTGTGATGATCTGAGGAGGTATGTCACAAGGTACTGAAATGATACATGATGGTGTCAAATGGCATATATGGCAGATGTCTGGTAAAACAAGACCTGTAACCCTAGCAACCCATACATTACTAACAGAAATTGTCACAATCACTCTATGGCCCATTGTCCCCACATTTTGATAGGCTATCTCCTGATATCCTGCACCAACAGGTTGCAAGGTATGGCTGTAGCAGAAAACAAGCCAGACTGGAGTACAGCAATCCCTGGAATGGAGACCCACATGTACTATAGAAGGACACATTGGGTCTGCTCATACACTTACAGAAATGTCAGTAGGATCGAGGAATGAACAGGCCTCCCCCACCCAGTGCACTTCCTATTGCCTCACCTTATCAGTCCTGAAAAGGTCCATCACCATAGAAGTCACTTTTGTTAACCCTAGCTCCATAAGCTCTGTGGCACATGTGATAACTGCATAACACTATAGTACAAATAACTAGTTAGGTAGGAGTTCTAATATCAGTCCTGGCAAATGGAAAAGTGTGTGGGTGTGAGTGTCTGTGTGTGTGTGTGTGTGTGTGTGTGTGTGTGTGTGTGTGTGTGTGTGTGTGTGTGTGTGTGTGACAGTTGTGTGTGCAAGACTGAGGGAGTTGGGTGTTTGTTTGCTTATAGGTGAAACAGTTTTATGCCATTCCTACCCACGACACTTCACACTGCCCCACCTTATCAGTCCAGATGATGTCAGTCTCTTATCAGCAACT
This sequence comes from Protopterus annectens, assembly GCF_019279795.1. Lineage (NCBI taxonomy): Eukaryota > Metazoa > Chordata > Ceratodontiformes > Protopteridae > Protopterus > Protopterus annectens. The sequence goes on from NC_056734.1 coordinate 41,677,054, forward strand.
TTGAGCAGCTGTAGTGCATGTGATAAATGCTTAACACTGTAGTACAAATAACTAGTTTGGCAGGGGTTCTACTGTTGTATCTGGCAAATGTGTGTGTGTGGACATGTATGTTTGTAATCAGATGTATTTTTATATGTTTCCCACCCACTGCCCTATATTATCAGTCCTGCTGATGTCATTCCCCATCTCAGCAACTTTGACCAACTCACAGCCCAATAAGCTCTGTAGTGCATGTGGCAACTGTGTAACACTATGGTACAAATGACTAGTTAGGTAGGGGTTCTACTCTCACATCTGGTGAGTGTGTGCGTGTGTCTGTTTGTGGGACAAAGTATTTTGATAAGTTCAACATCCACTTCACTACTTTATCAGTCCTGCTGATGTCATTCCATTTATAGGTTCACAAGTGTGTAGTAGGCTAATGGCCCAGGAGCCTTAACAAGTGTAGCACATAGAAAGGCCCTGCAATTGTGCCACCTGATGTTACTAGTGCCTGTATTAAGTATAGCCACTGCAGTGATCCTTGGGTTGAACTGTCCATTACTCATCCACTCATTGAGATTTCTCTGGAACAGGGTCAGCTAGGAGTTCTGCATGACATCTATGGGAAGTGTATTTTGGGGTATGTGCAGTCTCTTGCTGAGGGACATGTCTCACCAGCATGTTGTGGTGATTGTGGTACTGAGGCAGAGGTCTCTGCAGTGTGTGGTTGGATGGATTTATATGTAACATTTCTAAACCAGCTGGGTCAGACCTGGCTTTGTAAGTCAAGCACAGATAGCTGCTAATTAGGTGATATGACACAGACAATAGCTTGGGTCTTCTGAATCTGTCTGTGTAGGATGTGGGTTTAATGCCTAGGAACCCTTTGTGAGGTTCTTCTGCGACTTCTCCAGCTGTAGCAGGTGTCTAGTGAGGTACATGGCAATTGGGCCATAATACTTGAAGAGTAGTCTAATGAGGGAATAGTAGGCAGAGATCATTACCTCTGTCTTCCTGGATGCAAAACCCTTGATAATGCAATGTGCCATATAGAAGGACTTCCTGACCACAGTGGCAATGTGATGCTTGAAGGAGAAGTTACTGTCAACCTGTGTCCCCAGATCTCTTATAATGCCTACAGTATTCATTGGGCTCCCGTTGCTGTGGTACTTACTTGGAACTGAGTGTTTTACCATCGGGGATGATGATGCATTTTGTGGTGTTAAGCTTTTGGCCATGGTTTACACACCACTCATTGGTGTCAGTGAGGCCTATCTGTATAATGTCTGAATCACTTGTGGAGTTCATGATAGCTCCCAGCTTGCATTCCTCTGTGAACCTGGTCAGCCAGAGATCCTCTGTGTTGGGCGGGACCCCTGAGAAGTAGATGCTGGACAGGACATTATCCAGTACTGATCCCTGTGGTACTCCACTCGTGACTGCTTGCCAGTCTGACTTGGAGTTTGCCACTTTCACACTGTGTGTTCTGTGAACCAATTTGCAAACCCCTCACTGATATAGGGGTTGATACCTAGTTTGTTGGATTTAACAATAATCCCTGACTGAGGAATGGTATCAGAAGCCTTGGCCAGACTGATGTAGGCTGTATGCAGTGCCTTAATGTCATACACAGCCCTGGTGACTCACTCAAAGATGTCAACCATGTTGAGCTGGCATGATCTGCCATTCACAAAGCCAAACTGTGTGAGGTCAGAGTTAGGAGATCACCCATATCTTGGTCAATCAGGTCCCTGATGATGTGGTCCATACCTGTACATAGCAGACTTGTCAGGCTAAGGGCCCAATAATCTCCAGTGTCTGTAGTTTCTACCCCTTTATGGAAAGGGATGACTATAGCAGTATGCCATTTTGGAAGGACAAAGCCTGAGGTGAGACAGTGACTAACCAGGGCACACAGATGTAGTGCCAGGTCTCTTTGTATGTCATGTAGAACACAGCCATGGATATGTTGAGGGCCCATGGAAGCTGTATTCTTGCCTGTGGACAATAAAGGTCTAACCCGGCCAGCAGTAATGCTGGGTGTCTGACATTCATCTGCCATTGTGATTGCCCCCATGGGGGGAGAGAGAAGTAAAGCTGGAACTGAATGTGTTGGCAAGACTGTGGCCAATATCTGTTGACTCAGGATAGAAATTAGCATTGTGCAGTAACTCACAGCACTTGTGGTTATTGCTGTGTAGGTCGTTGATATAACTATTAAAAACTTTTGTGATTGTCATCAGAGTCTGCTGCAATTCTGCCTTCATAGCTGCCTGTAGGTGATTCCATAAGGGATCCCAAGTTGTGATTGAGGCTAATAAGGGGTTTCACCAGGCTTGGGACATCACCTTTTTCTGCAACAGTGTCATCCTTCTGTTGTACACTTTAGTAATGGCAGGGGAACATCAAATTGGCTTCCATTGTTTGGAGGACATTGTATGGGCTCTGTTGGCTATGGCTAGTACCATGCATCCATGTACATGTTTATGCAGTACATATGTGTATGATGCAATAGTCATGCAGCTATTTCCCATAGGCATGGGTGCAGTGAAATCATCTACCCTTGTTTTTATGACTGCAAAGTCAGCTTTGGAGAGGTTTTGCAAGGTGGATATCTTTGTGGGGTGTGTGGGTGAAATATTGAGCTCCATGTTGATTACATCATGTTTGGATCTGACCAGGTAGGGACTGACAACTGTGGTCGAGCAACAGTCCCATATGTAGGTAATCAACACAGTCAAGGTTGTTGCATCCTCTACTGGGGATCAGTATGAGCTGGTCCAGGACATTTGAACTGATGAATTCCATGAAGCTTTGGGCCAGTGTACTGGTGCTTGACTACTTTCCCCAGGTGATGGAGGGGTATTTGAAGTCTCCTACTATGTCAGTGTTGGGTTGGACCATCATAGAATCCAGGGTGTTGAGGAATGTTCATTGACATTCTAGGAACATAGATGTGGACCAATAGCAGGCTATGGTGTGGATTGCACTATTACCCAAAGTCAGTTGTACCAGAAGTACCTCCTATGCATTATGCTGAGATATTAGTCTAGAGGTGTGCATATCTATTATGAATATGGAGACAACACCACCTGTGGAGGTGTGGTCCTTGTTTGGGGGCTGACAGCTGTGGAATGCATCATAGCCTGTTAGTGCAGGGTTGCTGTCTGCTGCCATGAACCACCTCTCCATTACAGCAAAAATGCCAAAGTCCTCCACTCTGAGGAGTGCTTTGAGTGACTGCATCTTGATAGTTAGATGTCTACTGTTGAGCAGCATGACCCTCAGACTGCATACATCTAGCTGTTATAGTGGAAATTTGATTTGGAACACTGCTTAATAAGGCACTATAGGGGTGGCAAGACACTTACCCTGTAGCTGGAAACCCAGAGCTGACAGATTTAGGATATCTCTGGCAAGGCATTGAGGTCTGTCAATCATGTTATCCCAAGCAGAGAGATTCTGGATCCCCTGAGAATGACACACAACACATAATCCAATGTTGCATTCACTTATCTGTTAATAGTGCAGCAGCGTCATTCTGGGTGATGCCAGTATACTGCTCAGGGCTACTGTCACACCTGCCTGGAACACATAATCCAAGAGTTTAATCATATCTCTTGTCATGTAGTCCAGGGAGGTGTGTCTCATTTCATTCACACCCACATGGATGATGACAGAGTGATACTTGTAGTCATTGTGGAGTGGCCTGACTGAGTGTGTCATGTGTTGGATGCTGGCATGTGATAGACACTTGGCTGTTACCTTCTCCATATTCAACCTAGTGAGTTGGACATCTGTGTGCCTCAGTATTGAGTTACCCATGTTCACTGTATTGTGCAAGGTGGTCAGCCTTAGGAGCTTAGGTTGATGGGCACACTGTGTAGGTGACATATGTGTCCTTTGGCATGTGCTATGTCATGGTGTCTGAGGGGGTGTCTGTCTTGCTGGTCTGTGCTGTTTGTATAAATGTCCATTGAGTGCCTCTGTGAAGGTGGGTGTGTGGCTTTTCAGTGTATGTCAGGGCTGTCATAGTAGGTGTTGTGGCAAGCTATGTGTTCCACATGGTGTGGTGCAGGTGTTGATCTTATTCTCTTGAGCAGCTCATTCAGTCTTTTCCGGAGAATGCATATTTCCACATTTGGTGATATAGGGGTAATTCTCACTGGTCTGAGTGCTTGGAGTTTAGAGGAGAGTGTTGTCTGTGTACATGAGGCAGTTGCAACAGTGCCTCAGAATGGACAAGTGTGACAGGTTAATTTGTGAAAGCACAGAAAACCGCACTTCAGTCATGCCAGGAAGGGTGGTCATAAATAGTAATTCCTGGGGCTAATTCCGTGATGAACAAGTACTGCTGATGGATTCCAGGTGTCATACATTTATTGATAGAATAACCTGTTAAAGTGCAAAGCTATAATGCTATTGAAGTGCAAGACAGAAAGAACTAGCAAGATGTAAGGGAGAAACTGAAGGCAAACTTCCTGTCACCTGTAATACTTTAACTCAGTTGTGTAGTTATCAGCACCTTTGGTCAGTTGTAAGTCCAGTAAGCTCTGTAGCACATGCCATAACTGCATAACACTATAGTGCAAATAACTGGATAGGCAGTGGCTCTAATCTCAATACTGGTGTGTGTGTGTGTGTGTGTGTGTGTGTGTGTGTGTGTGTGTGTGTGTGTGTGTGTGTGTGTGTGTGTGTGTGTGTGTGTGTTTGTGTGTGTGTATCATGTAGTGTGTGGGTTATACCAGTTTTGACTTGTGTACCACCCTTTACACTTCCCCTCACTCCAAGTTAGTAGTCCTGTTGAGGTCATTCACCTTAGAAGTACCTTTGGACAAGGTGAAATTGTGTAAGCTCTGTGGCACGTTTGATAGCTGCATAACACTATAGTAGAAATAACTAAATAGGCAGGAGTTCTATTTCCAATGTTGGGAACTGTGTTTCTGTGTGTGTGTGTGTGTGTGTGTGTGTGTGTGTGTGTGTGTGTGTGTGTGTGTGTGTGTGTGTGTGTGCGTGTGTGTGTGTGCATGTGTGTGTGTGTGGGGGGGGTCAGATACTGTGTGGCTTATACCATTTTGATTTGTGTACCACCCTTTACACTTCCCCCACCCTACTTAACTAGTGCTGTTGCTGTCATTCACCTTAGAAGTACCTTTGGACAAGGTGAAATTGTGTAAGCTTGGTGCCACATCTGCTAACTGCGTAATTCCATAATACAAATAACTAGATAGGCAGGAGTTCTAATCTTAATACTGGCAACTGTTTGTGTGAGAATCATGTACTGTGAAGGTTATACCATTTTGAGTGTTGTACCACCATACTCATCCTAATTTAGTAGTTCTGTTGATGTTATTCACCTTACTAGTACCTTTGTATGAAATGAAATTATGTAAGCTCTGTGGCACATCTGATATTGGTGTAACACTATAGTAAACATAAATAGGTAGGTAGGAGTTCTAATCTCACTACTGGTGTGTAGGTGTGGATCATATCTTGTGTGGCTGAGACCATTTTGATGTGTGTACCATACATGGCAGTTGACCACTTCCTGATGCCATTACTTTATATAATGTAGTAATGGCATCTGCCTCACATGCATCATGTGAAACCATTGTACAGGCCATACCAGTCCTCTGTACAGATGTTTCTGGAACATCCAGATGTTTGGAACCTATTAGTGCTCTGTCTGCCTTAACAATGCCCATGTATGTGATATTGTTGCCAATTAGGCCACAGTGAGTGTACTGACACATATGGCGGCATCAGATATCATACCTGACTGAAACAGCATACTGATGCAATGCCTGCTACCCTCACACTTGTCCAGGCTTGTAAGTTCCAGATGCTTTTTTTTACAAGTGAATTGTTCATGCCATGGGTCACATTAAAGGTTGGGAAAGGTGTGGGCTGACATATTGTGGTTTCAATCAGTATATATCAGAAACAAATGGCATATTAACAGGTGTGTGTATATACACTTTATATCCACTGTATAGCAGTAATGTTTCACACATGTCCCTATTTTAATCAGTTTGTCCAACACATTTTGCTGGTGTCTGTCCAGACGTCTTGCACTGACAGGTTGTGAGGTGTGCTACAGAAATGTTACATTCTCTTTAGATAGGCCCCTGTGGTGACCACTGTGATGCAATACAATTAACCCCACCACAAGTGAACATGCAAATAAAGCAATATGTCTATTAGTCATAGTTGTGTACGTGGTAACTTGCATGCCCTCCACATGCCTGGGGTATTGCCAAAACACAACTGAATAATTCCATACTCACCAGCTTCAGGCTGCTGTCCCATATACAGACCCAGTGACCTATATAGTTTTGGGAGAGAGGTATTGTCAGCAGACTCACATGTGCCCTTGGTAAAGGATGGCTGCAGCATGTCTGCACATTTACAGTACAACACCCACTACTACAAAATTTGCTGTCCTGCACCATAGATTTGCACTTCTGTGCATTAGAAATACCCATCCACAACTGCAATCCGACCTGGCACATGCATGTAAATACAGTAGTCTACTATTCCCCACTGGGACCTTACCTGCACGCTTCTTGTCCATTGTGTGGGTGCCATCCACCTCCAGCAAGTGGGGCTTTGTAACCTGGTGTTGTACTGTGATGGGTGGACCAACCTTGGCAAGAGCTCCTCATATGGTGTCAGTGAGGGCTGCATGGCTTGGCCCCCACCTGTGGTTGTGGGGTCCCTGGCCAGAGCAGCAGCCCTTTGACAGGCATGGCATAGTAGGTTGGCGGAATGATGCCGCACCTGCTCGTATGTATGTATATGCAGGCCCACATAATTTACCCTGTGGGCAATGTCATCCCACAGAGTGATCCTCTCCTGCAGATGTTGCTGGCTTTGACCCAACAGTACTGTGTGGCTCTGTATTATGGTTTCCATTATCAGGTTGCATTCCCCTGGTGAAAAGGTTTCCCACCAGTAATGTGACATTGCACCTGTTAGACACTAACAGAGAAGCACATCACAGGACCCCATACATTTGGCAACAGTATGTCCAGTACCTGCACATGTACCTTGAATACCAGTAGCCAACACTCACAGCCATATGCTGTAGCCAACACTCACAACCACAACATAGCCCTGTAATCTATCAGCACAGTATCAGCTTGCATTGCACTCCTGGACCTGATGAGTCATATTGCCCGCAGTGAGGGTAAGTTGATCGTATAATCTGTCATTCCTCATTCAGGTCTGTGTAAATGGATGACAGCCATCTTCCATGTGGATGGTGTGTGGATGGTGCTGCGGCTTGGTGTGACTGCAGTGTGTAATGCAGCTGGGAGCACATGCCTGAGTTCATGTAGGATGCAGACAGGAATGATATGATGTCCCATGGATATTTGCTGCCTTTCAGTAGGCAATATGTAACTGCTTACTGGTGATGAGGGGAGGGGTGTGGGTGCAGTACATATCCACCTATACTGATGCAGAGCCGGGGGGATGTTTGCCCTAACCCTATCTGCATCAGGTTGCCTGTAGCTTTGTTGTGTGTGTATGTTATCTGATTGGCCACCATTACAAGCTGGGTTGGTTTGATGCCTGTGAGATTGTAGACATATGGGAAGATGGCCTTGTGAGTGTCCTTGGTGGATGTCTCCAATTTGTACTCATAGTTAACCTTACAGTAATCCACCTGGGACCTTATATGCTTGTTCAGACAATGGCTAACTTGATGGCAGGTTGGTTCCTGCCCCTACTTTGCCCTGTACAGCCACTATAGTGACCAAGTCTGTGGTTTGTGTAATGCTGCTGTCCAGCAAAGGGGACTACTCTACTTTGGTGGGGGCAGATATGACAAGTAAGGTATTGCTGAGTCCCTACAGCCATGTGTGTGTTCAATCATTTGTTTGTAGTGGGCATGGCCACAAAGTCATAACACAGTTGGACATATCTCCAATTTAGTAATGGTAATCATGCTTATTGTACTAACCATCATATTAAAAAACAAAAAGAAAACAAACTAAATAAACTAAAAAGACGAGGCAGACTATACACTCCAAAAAGATGTCCACTTGAAATACAACTATAAAACTTTCAAGTGGACATCTTTTTGGAGTGTATAGCTTGCCTCGTCTTTTTATTTTATTTATTGTACTAACCATGTTTGTGTCAGGGCAATGCAACAACCAGTAGCTGTAGAAACATCACTCTTTTGGGTGCACAGTAACTAAGATTACACACGTGTACAACATGTACTGCTTTTTTAACTGACATTTTGCATCCCATGATGTTTTCATGAGGTGGACACATGCATCTACTCATACTGACATGTGCATAGGTAATACCTTACATACATGTCTGTTTTATGTTAGTATGGCACACTGTATCCACACTCTTGCTGCGCAGTCATCCCTCTCAACCTGTTACAGCAGGATATCTGTAGGATGCCATTCATACACGGGTGCAATGGGACAATATCAGTGACAGTGTCTCAATATTGCTGTAGCATACTTGAGTCATTCAATAGCACAGCAGCCTTTGCACTAACAGGCATCCCCTGGAGGATGTCCAACAGTCATATGTCAGGAAGAGAGGAGAAAGGCTAGGAGGGTGGTATTGAGGGTAAGAATTTTTAATGTTGGCAGTATGATTGGTATAGGGACCAGTTTAGCTGATATGATGGCCAGGGGATGGTTGGTATATTGTGTGTGCAAGAGACCACATGGAAGGGGATTATGGCTGGGTGTATGGTAGGGAGCTCACAATTGTGCTATCATGGTGTGGACTGGAGGAGGAAGGGGGTAGGACTTCTGCTGAAGGAATAGTATGCCAAGAGGGTTTTTGGAGGATGACTTAAGTGTCTGATAGAGTGATGTTTCTGAAGCTGTAAGATGATGATGTAATGATGACTGTTGTTAGTGCATATGCTATGCAAGTTGTTTGTGCAATAGATGAGAAAGAGAAATGTGACCTCAGTTGGATGTCGTGGTGATGACTGTACCCAAGGTTGACAAACTGGTCATTGCAGCAGATGTCAATGGGCATGTTGGAGAAGGGAACAGAGGGTATAAGGAATTGATGTGTATGTGTGGTGTTTATAGGAGTGGAGATGGTGAGATGGTAGTGGATTTTTCAAAAAGAATGGGCATGGCTGTGGTGAATATGTACTATAACACGAGGGGGGAGCATAGGGTGACATACAAGAGTGGACTAAGATGCACACTGGTGGAATATATCCAATGTAGAAGGGCCAGTTTGAAGGAGATTGTAGTCTGTAAAGTGGTGACATGGAAAATGTATTTAGGCAGCAGAAAATGTTGGTATGTAAGCTTATGTTAGTGATTGAGAAGAGGAGGAGTGTGGGAGCAGCACCAAGGATAAAATGGTGTGAATTGGAAAAGGGTGACTGTGCGGTGGAGTTCAGGGAAGAGTTGAGACAGGCACTGGGTGGCAGTGACAATCTAACAAATGTCTGGTTAAGTACAGCAGAGCTGGTAAGGGAGACAGCTAGAAGGCTGCTTGGAGTGACGTGGATGGAGGAAGCAGTACAAGGACACCTGTTGGTGGACTGAGGAAGTACTAGACAGTATACAGTGACAGAGGTTGGGGAATAAGGAGTGGGATTGTCAGAGAGATGAGGAAAGTAGGCAGACATATGAGAAGATGATGTGCATGGCAAAGATAGAGGTGGCAAAGGCTGAGGATGGGCATATGAAGAGTTCTATGGCAGGTTGGACACTAAGGAGAGATAAAAGGAATTGTAACGACTGGCTGGACAGATGCACTGAGCTAGGAAAGATGTGCAGAAGGTAAGGGTGATAAAGCATGATGAGGTATATGTACTCACAAGCGAGGAGAGTGTGTTGAGCACATGGACAATGTACGTTGAGAGCTGATGAATGAAGAGAATGAGACAGAGAAGGTTGGATGATGTGGGTATAGTGAATCTGGAAGTGCAATGGCTTAACAAGGAGGATGCAAGGATAGCTATGAAGAGGATGAATACTGGCAAGCCTGTTGGTCCACATTACACACCTGTGGAAGCATGGGGTTGTTTAGGGGAAATGGCAGTAGTGTGTTAGGCAAACTGTTTTCTAATATCTTGGGAAGTGTGAGGTTGTATGAGGAGTGGAGAGAAATTGCTTGATGACATTGTTAAGAATGAGGTTGATGTGCAGAGCTGTGATAACTACAGAGGGATAACACTGACCAGTCACAGCATGAAGTTATGGGTAAGAGTAGTGGAAGTTAGGTTACACACTGAGGTGAGGAGTACTGGTCAGCAGTATGGTTTCATGTGTGGAAAGGTCACTACCAATGTGATGCTTGCTCTGAAACTGTTACTGGTGGAATACAGAGAGGGTCAGGAGTTGCTCTGTGTCTCTCTGGATGCACAGAAAGCATATGACAGGGTGCCTAGACAGGAGTTGTGGTATTGTATGATGAAGTCATGAGTGGAAGAGATATATGTAAGAGTGGTACAGGATATGTACAAGTGACAGCACTGAGGTCTGTACTGGGATTGATGGATGTGTTTAAGATGGAGGTGGGATGACATCAGGGATCAGCTGAGAACCCTTTCTGATTTGCAATGGTGATGGACAGGTTGACAGACAATATCATACGGGAGTCCCTGTTGACTGTGTTGTTTGCGGATGAGATTGTGATCTGTATTGAGAGTAGCGAACAGCTTTTGGAGACCCTAGAGAGGTGGACATATGCTCTAAAGAGAAGAGGAATGAAAGTCAGCAGCACTAGGATAGAATATCTATGTGTGAATGAGAGGGAAGATAGTGGAATGTTGAGGATGCATGGAGCACAGTTGGCAAAGGTGGATGTGTTCAAATAATTGGGATTGATATTTCAGAGTAATGAAGACTATGGAGGACAGGTGAAGAAGAGAGTACAGGCAGGATGGAGAGGGTAAAGAAGAGTGTCAGGAGTGATATGTGACAGGCGAGTACCAGTAAATGTGATATGTAAGGTCTACAAGAGGGTAGTGAGACCATCTATGTTACATAGGTTAGAGACAGTGGCACTGATAAAAAGCCAGGAGTCAGAGCTGCACATGGCAGAGTTGCAGATGTTATGATTTGCACTGTGTGTGACATGGGTGCATAGGTTTAGCAGTGTGTATATGACAGGCTCAGGTCATGTTGGATGGAAATGAGACAAAGTTGGAGAGGCAGCATTACATAAGTTTGGACATGTGCTGAGGAGGGGTGCTAAGTATATTGGGAAAAGGATGGTAAGGATGTAGCTGCCAAGTAAGAGGAAGAGAGGAAGGCCTCAGATAAGGTTTTTGGATGTGGTGAGAGAGGGCATACAGGTGTTTGGTGTGAGAGAGCAAGATTCAGAGGACAGGAAGAAATGGCAACAGATGATCCACTGTGGCAATCCCAAATGGGAAAAGCCAGACGACAATGGAGGGGGATGCTGTAATGTCAGTCTTCACAGATTTGACAGACATAACACAACTCTATGGGTAAATGACTACAAATATGAGGCACGCATATGGTCAGTGTGCAGAACACTGTACAGTTGAATGGTATGAGCTCAGTAAATGACATGCAGTTCAACACACACATCTGCAGCAGTACTTTACTCTGCACATGCTCTGTATAGTTGTCTTATATTTACAAGACAAAATGTGTATCATAGTTATATGCGCAGGTAACATATGAATATGTACAACATCCAAGTAGCTGGCCTAATCACTACAGACAGAGCCACATGTATGGCCATCAGTGCTGTTCAGTAGCACATCAGTACAGCAAGTCTTGTTGAGACATATGCTTGCAAACCCATATTTTCCATTATTACAGACCACCTACTGCACTCAATTACGTGCTTCCTTGTTTCACATACCCTTTTCTTTTTTTCTGGATTTTTCACAGATATATCCTTCTTTTTCTTTTTTTCTCACACTACTTCAGCTTTGCACTGAAGGACTGTCTATGACAGAGGTTGTTTGAATAGATGGCAGCTTGTCTTTTGTAGGTAATGCTCATGACCACGTGATGGCCTGAGCACCAGTTTGTGTACCCCAGTTGCTGATTGCATGCAGAACAGCTGTGTAGTTATTCCAATAGCCAATGTCATGGCAATACACTCCTATAACTGAATACTCCATGTGGGCATTGGCCATTCCCTTACCTGTGAGGAAGACATCCTGGAGGTGTGTGAGCTAATACCTCTTAGAACAAGACCTGTGGAGAAAAGCCAACTAAATGGTGGAGAAGATTTAAGACTTAGGGGCAGAATGTGAATATTGTTGTCATATGTTTTGAATACTGGTTGTTTAACAGGATTTGTCTGAACATGCTACTTCTGCATGGGTTTCAGTCTGACAAAGTACTGTGTCTGCATAGCTTTCAACTGGATGGCTATCCACATAATGGACACAGATTTGCCTGTTTTGTTTGGTCTGTTCCCCAGAAAGGTGTTGTCCTTGGCAAACAGTAGCATACTCTGGTGGTTGCAATCAGTAAATGCTAACATCCATTTGTGTTTCAGACTTTATATCCTTCAGAATAGATATGTTGCAAGAAACCATGTAACACCATAAATTTTCTAAGTGTATAACAGCAATATTTAAAGTATGGCGATGTTTTGGGCCTCTGTCCCAAATTATGTCAAGCTTTGTACAGATGCCATACAGTAGGAGGTTGATAGGTAGGGTCTACCATTATTTTGTTCTGTCATTCCTGCTGAGGGGAAAGGGTGGACAACATGTTGGACTCTGTACATTCAATAGGTTGGCATATGGAGAATGCTCTTAGATGCCCTTGTAACATATTTTATGTGGGGAAGAGTAACAAGTGTTTTAGATATAGGATGTGAGAACATGTGAGACATATTACTGATGAGAAAGAAGACAGTTCTATAAATGTACATTTTAATAATTCTCACCATGTGGCTAGTGGTCATGAAAGAACATGTGTTATGTGCATAATCACTTTAAATTCTTAAATGTGATACTTTATCCCCTAGGGGGTTAAATGAGTAGTGTAATTGGAGGCTGTGTATATACATGTAATTAAGTGTAGTGGGTTACAATGTACTACTCTGGAAAAGGTATGTTTCTCAGTTTGATCAAACAGTCGTAAAAGAACAATTGTTATGGACAGAATAAATGTATGCTTTAAAATGTGATACTTTATCCCCATAGGGGGTTAATGAGGAGTGTAATTGGAGGCTATGTATTTAAATGTACTTAAGTGTTAATTGCATCTTCTAATTAAGGTAAGTATTTCTAGTAAAGTCAATGAAAAAATGCCAAGAGGTCCAAGAAAACAATAGTAACTTCAAAAAAAGACCCTCAGAGGGTACACAATAAAGCTAAGCCTCAGACGGGTTTACGAAATTTATTAAAAGTATTCACTCCACTTAACACATTAACACTTGACAACACAAATACATTTTCATTTTGTAACTTCTTCAGATGTGGGCTGGTTTATCTCCAATGATTATTTAAATACTTTCAAATTAAAAGGATCCAGTCAAAGACTATCAATTAAGTATGTCAGGAACACTTAAAAAACAGTGGAAATAAAGCATGTATGTATATTAAAACAAAGTTCATGTATAAAAAGACTGTTTGAGACATCTAAGAAAAAGAAATAATATGAAGTTGCTTACAAATGTAGTTATTATTAGTAATTGAGTACTATAACAAATAAATACATGTTGAAATAATCATAAAACGATAAAACCTTATACAAACTTGATTATAGCACCACCTTGTGGTAAAGGACAATAATTGTATAAACACATTCTAAAACATCTACTATAAATCATCTGTTTAAAAATCTTATAAAAGAGACTTGAAGCAGCTAAAAAAATTCTTAGGCCAAATAAAAAATGACTACAAGGAATAAATGTATGTGAAAATAAAATGAAGTTGTTAAATATATTACAAACTATTTCTTAAAACCTCATTCTCCTACTTAAAATCTTCATTTTTAACATAAATGAAAAATAATAAAGAATAGTAAATATATAGTTGAAGTAAAAACCTAAAAACTATTAGTTCATGTTCTAAAACCTTATAATTTAGCAGCTCTTAATTTAAGAAGGGGGGCTACTGAGATACAATCATTTACCCCTAGCCATTTGTTGGCTTCCAAGGTTACTTGCCACCAAAGTTCTCTATATTCAATTCTTTCTTCCCATAAGCCACCCATTTCATCCTTTCTCACCTTTTCTAATACAAAGAATAAGTAATGTGCATCCAAGCACTCTAATTGGTGTTTGTAGAGTGAGTTTGTTTCTTTTTTATTTTGTATCTCATACAAGTGCTCATAAATTCTTCTTTTAAGATTGCGTTCGGTTTTTCCCACATAAAATGCTTGACAACACAACAATTTTGCCAGATACACTACCCCCATGTCTTCACAATTACTATATTCTTTCCCCTCTAGTACAAATTTCTACTTTCTAAATACATGGTTTCTTTGTTGTAAAGATATGGACATTGACCACAATGCCAACATTTAAATGTTCCTTTTCTTCATGTGTTAATACTTCCTGCTTTTGTCACATAATTCCATTCCAATAAATTTGTTTTTGTAAACTGCTCAACTTTTCCTTGGAATTTCTTTCTAGGTCCGTAATAGAGATGAACCTATTCAATTCCCTTTCTATTGTACTTTTAACCAAGGTAGAACTCGCATTAAATTCTACAACCAATGCTCTAGTAAAGTTCTCGTCCGTTTTTTTATGTTGTTCAGTACTTTCCTCATTACAACCTAAAATTGGACAAATCTTTCCCTCTCTTCCTTCCAATACTTCCTTCTCCACTTTCTCAATCAAAATATTCGGATAATTTCTTTTCTTAAACATCTGTTTCAAAATCTTCATTTCCACTATAAAATCTTCCATGCTTGATGTTATTCTAGATGATCTAATATACTGGCCCCTGACTGAGTTTCTTTTCTGCTGTATGGGATGAGCACTATTAAAGTGCAAATAAGAATTTGAATAAGTACTTTTTCTAAATAATTTAGAATGGAACTTACCGTCCTTCTTGTATATCTCTTCATCTAAATATCTTAATTTTTTATCCTCTATTTTGTATGTAAATTCTAAAAAATCCATATTTGTATCCAAAAAAACCAATAAAATCCAAAATCTCTTCTTTGGGTGCCTTCCAAAAACATAAATATCGTCCAAAAACCTCTTATATAATAACCACTTTTGGCTATATATATAGAGTCCAATACCCATTTTTCTTCCCATTTTGCTAGGATCAAATTTGAATATGTTGGTGCACAAGCTGCACGCATGGCCACACCTTTTATTTGATGTAAATACTCCCCCTTAAAATAAAGGAAATTGTACCTTAAAACTAGATCCACCAGTTGTAAAATCACTGTACACTCATCATGTGTTAGGCTACCATCCTCAAAAATTATTTCCTCTAACATTACTTTTCCTTCCTCTTGTGGAATACAGGAAAATAAATCAACAATGTCAATAGTAAGGAAATACATACTGTCCATATATAGAACCTGTTTCACACTTCTAAGAAAATCCCAGGAGTCTCTGAGAATATTATTATGCTTTAACCTTATATTTTTCAGTTTTGAATCTATATATTTTGCAAGGGGTAAGGTTTTTGACCTCTCTGCTGCAACAATGGGTCTCAGCGGTGGATCCATCCCATTCTTATGTATTTTGGGGATCCCAAATATAGTGGGTATTCTTGGTTTTTCTACTTTTAAATAACTCAACATCTTATTGTCAATGAGACCTTCTATAAATAGGTCTTCAAGATCTGTGTCAATTCTCCTATAAGCTATATTAATTTCATTTTTGAACTATTGGTATACCTATTAGAGTCTCGAAGAATCTCGTTCATTTTTCCTTCATACATAAGGACATCCATTAAAACCATCCCACCCTCTTTGTCTGTTTTTATAATTCGTGCATCGATGTCTTTCCTTAATTTGGCAAGAAGCTTACTTTCTCCTAAATCCAAATGTTTCTTATATCTAACCTTTTCAAAATTGTTTCTAATTTCTTTTTCAAACAGACTTTCAACATTTTTTATTTGAGGGTGTAGTGGGGGGTTAAATACGTTCTTTTTTATTGAATTATTTGGCCTTGTGACAGTTTCATTGTTTAAAATAATTTGAAAATTAATCTTCCTTAAAAAAATCTTAATGTCTAATAAAGTCTTTGTAAGCTCTCCTTTAATCAGGCGTATAAATTTCGTACCTCTGGATAACAGACTGAAAAGTTCATCACCCAGTTTAATAGAACTAAAAGTATATATGCTAAAATCACCTTTTGTAAATCTAAAGGGATTAGAAATATCCTGGATAATATCTTCCTTTTCCAAATTGGGGCTTTTGGCACTTCCACTCATTAGTACCTCCCCCTCCCCCTTCTTGCTGCACCCCGAAAATTTGAATAATAATGGTTTTGTTCAAAGTCATTTTTATTACGGATTCTTTCAGATCTCCATAATGGGGGCTAATCGTTGAAGTCATCCAGGTTCACTACATCCTCTCCTACTCTTGGATGTTCATTGTGTGTTTCTTCTTCACTATAAATTACCTGTTCGCTTACCCAAAATCTGGGACTCAACCTATGCATGGGATAACTAGTATTGTTCTTGTACTCTGCCCGGTCCCTTTCCAATTTCTTTATTTTCCTTTGTACTAATTCACTACATTGGTCATCAGTTCCCTTCTTAATTTTAACATATTTCTCCCTCTCTTCTAAAATTCCAGACATGAAATCATTCTTAATACTACCATTTAAAATATCAATTTCTTTCAATAAATCACATTTTACCCTATTATTTTCTGCAATTATGTTTTTAATACTTCCAGCCCACATCTGTTAAAAATAACTACCAACTCTTTATGAAAAGCACTCCCAGGGACAACATTGTTTGGATATTTGCATATCCTAAGTACCTTAGGAACAATATTCTCTGAAACACACTCTTTTAAGTAAATGTTTTCTATATCTAAGGTTTTGTACTTAAACAGCAAGTTCTCAAATGTACTTAACTGATTCTTGAACGAATCCGCCATTGGCTTAGGTTTCTTATTTTTCTCTTTAAAATTAGTAGAAAAATGAACCTGAATCTACTCATTAGATTAAAGTCACTACAATCCTTGTTTTGTGCTGACAAACATTCCTCTTGCCCTAAATGGATAGAAGGGCTAATGTTCATATTACCTTGTCCATTCTCATGGGTTTGTCTCAAGACATTGGGTATCTGTTGGAAATCAGTCCCATGTGTGTCTTTTGGGAAACCAGCACTTGTTCCTGCAATTACACCATTTTCTCGGAGTTTTAAACTTGTATCGCTCCTTCCTTCCTGGTTCTTCCTTTCCTGCATTTTAGCAATCACCTGTACTAAGGAAAGGCTTAGAGGTGTTAATAAGTCAATCAACTGTGCCAACTGGACAATTAACTTCCTCATTTGGCCAATGGTATCACGCTGGTTCACTCCCTCGCTGTCCAGGCTCGTGTCCCCTTCTATGGCGAAAAAACAACCAAGAAATCCAGGAAAAAGTGCCAAGAGGTCCAAAAAACACTAGTAACTTCAAAAATAGACCCTCAGATGGTACACAATAAAACTAAGCGACAGCCAGGTTTACAAAATTTATTAAAAGGGTCAGGGTGCAGCAAGAAGGGGGAGGGGGAGGTACTAATGAGTTGAAGTACCACCAGCCCCAATTTGGAAAAGGAAGATATTATCCAGGATATTTCTAATCCCTTTAGATTTACAAAAGATGATTTTTAGCATATATAATTTTAGTTCTATTAAATTGGGTGATGAACATTTCAGTCTGTTATCCAGAAGTACGACATTTATACCTCTGATTAAAGGAGAGCTTGCAAAGACTTTATTAGACATTAAGTTTTTTTAAGGAAGATTCATTTTCAAATTCTTTTAAACAATGAAACTGTCACAAGGCCAAATAATTTAATAAAAAAGAGGGTATTTAACTCCCCACTACACCCTCAAATAAAAAAAAATTGAAAGTCTGGTTGAAAAAGAAATTAGAAATAATTTTAAAAAGGTTAGATATAAGAAATATTTGGATTTAGGAGAAAGTAAGCTTTTTGCCGAGTTAAAGAAATACATCAATACATGAATTATGAAACCAGACAAAGGGGGTAGGATGGTTTTAGATATTGCTCTTGCCAACTTAGAAAGTTGATAGAATAAAAAAAAAGTTGAAATGGTGTTTACTCTGGGTGAGCATAGCTGAACATGATTAAGCAATGTTCAGCTTTCATTTCATGGACTATCAGGATTGTGGGATCAATTCCTTCTTAATGCCATCTTATGATATGTATGTTTCCCTTCCATGACATCCCCTATGTGTTTTCATTACACTACATTCTTTTGTGGCTATACTGTATGGGACACTTCTGTTTATATGTGGGTTTCACATCTGTACAACAGTGACACCTCACATTTGGACCTGCTATGCTACCCTGGTCAATAAATATATGTTATTCACTGCCTATTTATAAAATGATATATTTTAGTCCTGTTTCACAAATGAAAATGCCAAGGACTCCAAAGATAACCACAAGGCATTCTTTAGCTATGTCAAGAATCTAAGTGTCAATGCTCAGATCTGCTCGGAGTTAGTGCAGAATGGTACAGAATACACTGAACTGACCGATATTACCAACATCCTGGCAGACAGGTTCAGAACAAACCTCACCCCTCTCACACCCAAAAGAGCCCATAACCATACCAGAAGAATGTAGAGTAGCTGAAATCACAGACACTCGGGTTAAAACAACCCTCTACAAAGCCATAAGCACAGCATCAATGGGACCAGACAGTGTCCCAGGCTGCGTTCTACATGAGCTCAAAGACAAACTAACCCCTCACTTCAAACTCAGCCTCTCCACAGGCTACATACCCATAGAGTGGCGCACATCAACGGTCATTCCGCTCCACAGAAACTATCGCCCTATAAGTCTGACTAGCTTGGTCTGCAAGGCTATGAAGCGCATCATCACGGAACTCATTAACAGAGACATTGGGAACCTCCAAACACTGGACCCTACTCAGTTTGGCTTTGCTAAGGGCAGATCATGCCTCCTAAACCTGGTGGACTTCTTTGTGACAGTTACCATGGCTATAGATGAGGGAAAGGTGGTACACATAGCCTACCAAGACCTCACTAAGGCCTTCAACACCATTCCCCATTCTGGTATCATAGACAAGCTCACCAGCCTGAACATAAACCCCTACATCACAAGATGGGTTGCCAACTGGCTCACAGACATAACTCACATGGTGAGAGTTGTGGGAGTGAGGTCCATCTCTAAACTGGTTACAAGTTGCGTTCCCCAGGGGTCAGTCCTAGAAACCCTCCTGTTTGGCATATATTTCCAGAGGTAGATGCAAGTACAGGAGGACTATGGCTGACCAAGTTAGCAGACGACTGCAAACTAGGGGCTATAATTGACTCTCTGGCTGACACAGACATCCTCCAAAAGGGTCTCACTGAGATGGATACCTGGTGTCAGAATCATGGCCTCAAGCTAAATGGAAAAAAGTGTATAGTGATCCCCTTTGGAAAAAACAAAGTACCAACAAACTACCACATAGGTTGTAGTCCCCTAAATACGGAAGACATAATAAGGGATCTGGGGACCCAAGTAGATAGTAATCTCACCTTTCATAATCACATTGCCAAAGTGGTTAGGAAATCCTTCTATGTGGCCCATCTAATCTAAAAAATGACTACAAGGAATAAACATATGTGAAAATAAAATGAAGTTGTTAAATATATTGCAAACTATTTCGTAAAACCTTATTCTCCTATTTAAAATCTTCATTTTTAACATAAATGAAAAAGAATAAAGAATGGTAAATATATAGTTGAAGTAAAACCCTAAAAACTATTAGTTCATGTTCTAAAACCTTATAATTTAGCAGCTCTTAATTTATGAAGGGGGGCTATTGAGATATAATCATTTAGCCCTGGCCATTTGTTGGCTTCCAAGGTTACTTGCCACCAAAGCTCTCTATATTCAATTCTTTCTTCCCATAAGCCAACCATTTCATCCTTTCTCACCTTTTCTAATACAAAGAATAAGTAATGTGCATCCAAGCACTCTAATTGGTGTTTGTAGAGTGCGTTTGTTTCTTTTTTATTTTGTATCTCATACAAGTGCTCATAAATTCTTCTTTTAAGATTGTGTTCTGTCTTTCCCACATAAAATGCTTGAGAGCACACACATTTTGCCAGATACACTACCCCCATGTCTTCACAATTACTATATTCTTTCCCCTCTAGTACAATTTTTCTACTTTCTAAATGCATGGTTTCTTTGTTGTAAAGATATGGACATTGAGCACAATGCCCACATTTAAATGTTCTTTTTCTTCTTGTGTTAATACTTCCTGCTTTTGTCATATAATTTCTTTCCAATAAATTCATTAAGCCGCTAGAATTTTTGTAAGCTACTTAACTTTTCCTTCGATATTCTTTCTAGGTCCATAATAGAGATGAACCTATTCCATTCCCTTTCTATTGTACTTTGAACAAACGTAGAACTTGCATTAAATTCTATAACCAATGCTCTATTAAAGTTCTCGACCTTTTTTTATGTTGTTCAGTACTTTCCTCATTACAACCTAAAATTGGACAAAATTTTCCCTCTCTTCCTTCCAATACTTCCTTCTCCACTTTCTCAATCAAAATATTCGGATAATTTCTTTTCTTAAACATCCGGTTCAAAATCCTCATATCCTCTATAAAATCGTCCATGCTTGATGTCATTCTAGATGATCTAATATACTGGCCCCTGACTGAGTTTCTTTTCTGCTGTATGGGATGAGCACTATTAAAGTGCAAATAGGAATTTGAATAAGTACTTTTTCTAAATAATTTAGAATGGAACTTACCGTCCTTCTTGTATATCTCTTCATCTAAATATCTTAATTTTTCATCCTCTATTTTGTATGTAAATTCTAAAAAATCCATACTTTTATTCAAAAATATCAATAAAATCCAAAATCTGTTCTTTGGGTGCCTTCCAGAAAATACAAATATCGTCCAGAAACCTCTTATATAATAACAACTTTTGGTATATATAGAGTCCAATACTCATTTTTCTTCCCATTTTGCTTAGGGTCAAATTTGCATATGTTGGTGCACAAGCTGCACTCATGGCCACACCTTTTATTTGATGGAAATACTCCCCCTTAAAATAAAGGAAATTGTACCTGAAAACTAGATCCACCAACTGTAAAACCACTGTACACTCATCATGTGTTAGGCTACCATCCTCAAAAATTATTTCCTCTAACATTACTTTTCCATCCTCCTGTGGAATACAGGAAAATAAATCAACAATGTCAATAGTAAGGAAATACATATTGTCCATATATAGATCCTGTTTCACACTTCTAAGAAAATCCCAGGAGTCTCTGAGAATATTATTACACTTCAACCATATATTTTTTTCAGTTTTGAATCTATATAGTTTGCAGAGGGTAAGGTTTTTGACCCCTCTGCTGCAACAATGGGTCTCAGCAGTGGATCCATCCCATTCTTATGCATTTTGGGGATCCCAAATATAGTGGGTATTCTTGGTTTTTCTACTTTTAAATAACTCAACATCTTATTGTCAATGAGACCTTCTATAAATAGGTCTTCAAGCTCTGTGTCAATTCTCCTATAAGCTATATTAATTTCATTTTTGAGCTACGGGTATACCTATTAGAGTCCTTAAGAATCTCGTTCATTTTTCTTTCATACATAAGGACATCTATTAAAACCACCCCACCCCCTTTGTCTGGTTTCATAATTCGTGTATCGATGTCTTTCCTTAATTTGGCAAGAAGCTTACTTTCTCCTAAATCCAAATGTTTCTTATATCTAACCTTTTTAAAATTGTTTCTAATCTGTTTTTCAACCAGACGTTCAAATTTTTTTATTTGAGGGTGTAGTAGGGGGTTAAATACCCTCTTTTTTATTAAATGATTTGGCCTTGTGACAGTTTCATTGTTTAAAAGAATTTGAAAATTAATTTTCCTTAAAAAAATCTTAATGTCTAATAAAGTCTTTGTAAGCTCTCCTTTAATAAGAGGCATAAATTTCATACCTTTGGATAACAGACTGAAATGTTCATCACCCAGTTTAATAAAACTAAAATTATATATGCTAAAATCACCTTTTGTAACTCTAAAGGGATTGGAAATATCCTGGATAATATCTTCCTTTTCCAAATTGGGGCTTTTGGTACTTCCACTCATTAGTAGCTCCCCCTCCCCCTTCTTGCTGCACCCTGAAAATTTGAATAATAATGGTTTTGTTCAAAGTCATTTTTATTACGGATTCTCTCAGATCTCCGTAATGGGGGCTAATCGTTGAAGTCATCCAGGTTCACTACATCCTCTCCTACTCTTGGATGTTTGTTGTGTGTTGCTTCTTCACTATAAATTACCTGTTCGCTTACCCAAAATCTGGGTCTTGACCTAGGCATGGGAAAACTAGTATTGTTCTTGTACTCTGCCTGGTCCCTTTCCAATTTCTTTGTTTTCCTTTGTACTAATTCACCACATTGGTCATCAGTTCCCTTCTTAATTTTAACATATTTCTCCCTCTCTTCTAAAATTCCAAACATGAAATCATTCTTAATACTACCATTTAAAATATCAATTTCTTACAATAAATCACATTTTACCCTATTATTTTCTTCAATTATGCTTTTTAATACTTCCAGCCCACATCTGTTAAAAAAAAAACTACTAACTCTTTATGAAAAGTGCTCCCAGGGACAACATTGTTTGGATATTTGCATATCCTAAGTCCCTTATGAACAATATTCTCTGAAACACACTCTTTTAAGTAACTGTTTTATATATCTAAGGTTTTGTACTTAAACAGCAATTTCTCAAATGTACTTAACTGATTCTTGAACGAGTCCGCCATTGGCTTAGATTTGTTATTTTTCTCTTTAAAATTAGTAGAAAAATGAACCTTAAGTCACTCTCTTAGTTTAAAGTCACTACAATCCTTGTTTTGTGCTGACAAACATTCCTCTTGCCCTAAATGGATAGAAGGGCTAATGTTCATATTACCTTGTCCATTCTCGTGGGTTTGTCTCAAGACATTGGGTGTCTGTTGGAAATCAGTCCCATGTGTGTCTTTTGTGAAACCAGCACTTGTTCCAGCAATTAAACAGTTTTCTCACCGTTTTAAACTTGTATCACTGCTCCCTTCCTGGTTCTTCCTTTCCTGCATTTTAGCAACCACCTGTACTAAGGAAAGGCATAGAGGCGTTAATAAGTCAGTCAACTGTGCCAACTGGCCAATAAACTTCTTTGTTTGGCTGATGGTATCACACTGGTTCACTCCCTCGCTGTCCAAGCTCGTGTCCCCTTCTATGGCAAAATAAACAACCAAGAAATCCAGGAAAAAGCACCAAGAGGTCCAAGAAAACACTAGTAACTTCAAAAATAGACCCTCGGATGGTACACAATAAAACTAAACGACAGCCAGGTTTACGAAATTTATTAAAAGGGTCAGGGTGCAGCAAGATGAGGGAGGTACTAATGAGTTGAAGTACCACCAGCCCCAATTTGGAAAAGGAAGATATTATCCAGGATATTTCTAATCCCTTTAGATTTACAAAAGGTGATTTTAGCATATATAATTTTAGTTCTATTAAATTGGGTGATGAACATTTCAGTCTGTTATCCAGAGGTACGAAATTTATACCTCTGATTAAAGGAAAGCTTGCAAAGACTTTATTAGACATTAAGTTTTTTTAAGGAAGATTCATTTTCAAATTTTTTTAAACAATGAAACTGTCACAAGGCCAAATAATTTAATAAAAAAGTGGGTGTTTAACTCCCCACTACACCCTCAAATAAAAAATATTTGAAAGTCTGGTTGAAAAAGAAATTAGAAACAATTTTAAAAAGGTTAGATATAAGAAAAATTTGGATTTAAGAGAAAGTAAGCTTCTTGCCGAATTAAGAAAAGACATCAATACACGACTTATGAAACCAGACAAAGGGGGTAGGAGGGTTTTAGATATTGCTCTTGCCAACTTAGAAAGTTGATAGAATAAAAAAAAGTTGAAATGGTGTTTACTCTGGTTAAGCATAGCTAAACATGTTTAAGCGATGTTCAGCTTTCATTTCATGGACTATCAGGATTGTGGGATCTATTCCTTCTTAATGCCATCTTATGATATGTATGTTTCCCTTCCATGACATCCCCCTATGTGTTTTCATTACACTACATTCTTTTGTGGCTATACTGTATGGGACACTTCTGTTTATATGTGGGTTTCACATCTGTACAACACTGGCACCTCACATTTGGACCTGCTACGCTACCCTGGTTAATAAATATATATTATTTGAAAGTCTGGTTGAAAAAGAAATTAGAAACAATTTTAAAAAGGTTAGCTATAAGAAAAATTTGGATTTAGGAGAAAGTAAGCTTCTTGCCGAATTAAGGAACAACATCAATACACGAATTATGAAACCAGACAAAGGGGGTACGATGGTTTTAATGGATGTTCTTATGTATCAAGAAAAAATGAATGAGATTCTTAGAGACTCTAATAGGTATACCAGTAGCTCAAAAAATGAAATTAATATAGCTTATAGGAGAATTAACACAGTACTTGAAGACCTATTTATAGAAGGTCCCATTGACAATAAGATGTTGAGTTATTTAAAAGTAGAAAAACCAAGAATATCCACTATATTTGTGATCCCAAAAATACATAAGAATGGGATGGATCCACCGCTGAGGCCCATTGTTGCAGCTGAGGGGTCAAAAACCTTGCCCCTTGCAAAATATATAGATTCAAAACTGAAAAATATATGGTCGAAGAGTAATAATATTCTCAGAGACTCCTGGGATTTTCTTAGAAGTGTGAAACAGGATCTATATATGGACGATATGTATTTCTTTACTATTGACATTGTTGATTTATTTTCCTGTATTCCACAGGAGAAAGGAAATGTAATGTTAGAGGAAATATTTTTTGAGGATGGTAGCCTAACAAATGATGATTGTACAGTGATTTTACAGTTGGTGGATCTAGTTTTAAGGTACAATTTCCTTTATTTTAAGAGGGAGTATTTCCATCAAATAAAAGGTGTTGCCAAGGGGTGCAGCTTGTGCATCAACATATGCAAATTTGATCCTAGCAAAATGGGAAGAAAAATAGGTATTGGACTCTGTATATAGCCAAAAGTGGTTATTATATAAGAGGTTCTGCACGATATTTGTATTTTTTGGAAGGCACCCAAAGAAGAGATTTGGGATTTTATTGATTTTGTGAATAAAAGTACGGATTTTTTAGAATTTACATACAAAATAGAGGATGAAAAATTAAGATATTTAGATGAAGAGATATACAAGAAGGACGGTAAGTTCCATTCTAAATTATTTAGAAAAAGTACCTATTCAAATTCCTATTTGCACTTTAATTGTGCTCATCCCATACACCAGAAAAGAAACTTGGTCAGGGGCCAGTATATTAGATCATCTAGAATGACATCAAGCATGGAAGATTTTATAGAGGAAATGAAGATTTTGAACCGGATGTTTAAGAAAAGAAATTATTCTAATATTTTGATTGAGAAATTGGAGAAGGAAGTATTGGAAGGAAGAGAGGGAAATTTTTGTCCAATTTTAGGTTGTAATGAGGAAAGTACTGAACAACATAAAACAAGGATGAGTACTTTAATAGAGCCCTGGTTATAGAATTTAATGCAAGTTCTACCTTTGTTCAAAGTACAATAGAAATGGAATGGAATAGGTTCATATCTATTACGGACCTAGAAAGAATATCGAAGGAAAAGTTGAGTAGTTTACAAAAATTCTAGCAGCTTAAAGAATTTATTGAAAAGGAATTATATGACCAAAGCAGGAAGCATTAACACAAGAAGAAAAAGAACATTTAAATGTGGGCATTGTGCTCAATGTCCATATCTTTACAACAAAGAAACCATGTATTTAGAAAGTAGAAAAATTGTACTAGAGGAGAAAGAATATAGTAATTGTGAAGACATGGGGATAGTGTACCTGGCAAAATGCATGTGCTGTCAAGCATTTTATGTGAGAAAGGCAGAACACAAATTAAAAAGAAGAATTTATGAGCACTTGTATGAGGTGCAAAATAAAAAAAGAAACAAACACACTCTACAAACACCAGTTAGAGTGCTTGGATGCACATTACTTATTCTTTGTATTAGAAAAGGTGCGAAAGGATGAAAGGGGTGGCTTATGGGAAAAAAGAATTTAGTACAGAGAGCTTTGGTGGCAAGTTACCTTGGAAGCCAACAAATGGCCAGGGCTGAATGATTGTATCTCAATAGCCCCCCCTTCTTAAATTAAGAGCTGCTGAATTATAAGGTTTTAAAACATGAACTAATAGTTTTTAGGGTTTTACTTCAACTATATATTGACTATTCTTTATTCTGGTTCATTTATGTTAAAAATGATTTTTTTAAATAGGAGAATGAGGTTTTAAGATATAGTTTGTAATATATTTAACACTTCATTTTATTTTCACATGCATTTATTCCTTGTGGTCATTTTTTATTTGGCCTAAGGAACTTTTGGCTGCTTCAAGTCCCTTTTACAAGATTTTTAAACAGAAGCTTTATAGTAGATGTTTTATAGTAGATGTTTTAAAATGTTTTTATACAATTATTGTCCTTTACCACAAGGTGGTGCTATAATCAAGTTTGTATAAGGTTTTATCATTTTCTGATTATTTCAACATGTATTTATTTTTTGTAGTACACAATTACTAATAATAACAACATTTTAAGCAACTTCATATTATTTCTTTTTCTTAGATGTCTCAAACAGTCTTTTTAAGCATGAACTTTGTTTTTAATATACATACATGCTTTATTTCCACTGATTTTTAAGTATTCCTGTCATACTTAATTGATAGTCTTTGATTGGATCCTTTTAATTTGAAAGTATTTAAATAATCATTGGAGATAAACCAGCCCATATCTGAAGAAGTTAAAAAATGAAAACATATTTGTGTTTTCGAGCATTAATATGTTTAGTGGAGTGAATACTTTTAATAAATTTTGTAAACCCGGCTGTCGCTTAGCTTTATTGTGTACCCTCTGAGAGTCTATTTTTGAAATTTCTAGTAAAGTGTTACTCCTTGAAGGCTTTTGCAAAGACATCAGAGTAAAATGAACTTGTGTGAATTACTGGCTGTTTGTATTTCTGTTTACTATCTTCACTCGTTGTAGTTGTTTAGCTAAGAGGTCGCTGTATATGTCTGCCCATTGTGTATAGCCTATCATGATTTTGTAGCAGGTATTGTTCACTTATTATTTTGACTGGGGGGAGATGTGAGTGCCATGGGTCCTTTTGTATCCAACTATGCATGCTGCTCCAGTTATGGGTGGTCTATCAGCAGCATATGTTTGCATGACAATTTAGAGACATGTATGTATATATATATATATATATATATATATATATATATATATATATATATACACACATATAGATAGATATACATATATATACATTACACACACACACACACACACATGTATATATATATATATATATATATATATATATATATATATATATACATGTATATATATATATATATATATATATATATATATACACACACACACACACACACACACACTCACAAATATCAGTATTTCTTGGTAATATATCTATATATTGTTATACATATATATGTATCTCCATATCTCTCCCTCTATATATGTAAATATTTTTTTTCATGTATATATTTGTAGATAATCATTTCTCATTGCACAGTGTGTCTTTCCTATTGTAAACTGACTGTACTCCATAATATGGTTTAAAAAAGCATCCTAGTATCTCACAGCTAAGATGGCTTAGTGGTAAATTGCTGTGATTATGGTGTATTGTATCCCAAGTTCAAGACTGAGCACCACTGGTTATTTTGTTGCTGGCCAGAAGCTGGGCTACTGCATACAGATTGATTAAGGCACTTTTAATTGGGTTTGTGTGGCGCTAAGTAGTGCTAAAACACAGATAAACCGATAGGCACTTAAACTGTGTAGGCTTCACTTACCAACGCTTACCAGTGCAGAAATATGCTTAGCAGACCTAATTACTGGTTATCATTCACATTTAAGCAATGTGCACTCCTGCTAAGCATAGCTCAGCCCTGGTAACCATTGCTCACATTCCAGTGTCATAAAATTGCAGAGTAATGACATCATGTAATAAGTGTATTTAATTTCCTGTACATAACATGCTTTTATGTGCTCTCATTATAGTAGCAAGGGGTGTGACTATACTGTACAGGGCACTTGGGTATACATGGGTAGTATCACATTTTTTTGATTTTATTATTTTTTTATACAGGGGTAGTATCACATGTTATATGCATTAACACTTACATGTTACACCAGCTACAGTACACTGGTTGATGAATATGATTTCACACATATTGTATTATGAGATTAGTACTTTTCACACTGCTTTTCCATGTAAGATTAGATTGACTATTGTAGTACTCCAACCATGCACCTCTGCATTCAGAGCTGGGACTCTAAGTACTACACTATCTTGTTCTTGGTGTTTCAGCTGTATGTTTTTATGTATCTCCTATTGGATATTAATATGATATTATTATATTAACTGTAGAGTACTATGTTTTTGGCCATTTCATTATGGACTGCTGTCATGTAGTAATGGCATACATTTCAGTTTCAGACTTCTATCCTTCAGGACATTCATCGTAATGCATAACATGTCTGCTGTCCACTTTCTGTCTGTCCCCTGTGCAGATGTCAGGTATTGCTTAGGCCATACAACTATGTAGGTGCCCTCATAGTTTTGTGCTGTGGGCCTGAACACTGCTGCTAGTTCCAACAACTGGGACATCCTTCATGTGGGCCTTGGCCCTTTTACCTGTCACTGTGAGGGACATAACAGGGGTGGTGGGCTACAGATTCACAGACAGTAGGTGGGAATACTTCACAGGACAGGACATTTGGAGACAGCACAACAACATGGGGGACATATCTCAAGAATTGTGAACAGATTCTATGTCATCATCAGTGCGGTTATACACATGGTGGGTTGATAGGTTGACAGGATTTGTGTGTACATGCATTCAGTGAGTGACTTCACATCTGACAGTGATATGTCTCTGACATACGTCTCCACTAGCATGCTGTCCACAGACTGGCCACATGTTTGCCTGTTATGTTCTGTCTGTTCCCCAGACAGTTGTTGTTCTTGGAAAGTCAGTCAGGGACTCTGGGGAATGCAGTCAGTAAATACTAATATCCATTGTTATCACTGACTTCATATTCCTCATAAAGGATATGTTATAGCAATCCCAGTAACATCAGCAACTGTCTAAGTGTCTGAGCAATATATCCAATCTACACCTGTGTTTGTGCCTCTGTCCCCAAATGATGTCAGGCTTTGTCTAGATGTCATGCACTATAAGGCTCAGATGCATTTAGTTTCATTATTTCTTGCCTTCATTCTTCCTACTATCCCAGTGATGTAGCAGACCCACAGAAATGTTACAGGGAAGAGGCCATAGATATCAGTCCTGAGCCTGTACATTCTGAGGTGAACTGTACATTTGAGAGGTCTGTGTATGTCTGGCCATTGTTGCCAGACTGTCAGGGTCATGTACACATGTCATATGTACATGTTATTTGGGCTGTGTATGGAGGGGGGGGGGTAGATGGAAGTGTTATGGCTCTTTTTCTATCTGACTGTGCATGCTGCTCCAGTGACTGCTAGTCTATTGGCTGTGTGCTTTTGTAGGCGCAGACTGAAACATGTCCTGTACCATGGTCAGGATTCACACTACACTGGGAATTGTGCCACTATATGTAGAGGTAGTGTGTGACAGGAAAACTATTATGTATTTCTTCACACAGCCTATATAATCTACTGTTCACCTGACCTACCGGTATGTGACTTTGACTGAGGTGGAATTGGTTGTGGGTATGCACTTTCACACTAGTGTCTGATTTTTGGTGCTGTAACATCCCTGTAGTGCCTGACATCCCAACGGGGGATGACAACACATTCTTTGACATTGAGCTTAAGGCCATGGCTCTGACACCAGTCACTGGTCTCAGTGAGGCCTTTCTGTAGGATGTTAACATCACTTGAGTAGTTAATAGCTGCCAATTTGCAATAGTCTGCAAACATTGTCAGCCACCAGAGTCCCTTTATGTTGGCATGAACTTCAGAGAAGTTGATACCAAACAGGAGAGGACCCAGGACTGAACCCTGTGGAACTCCACTCATGACAGTTCGGCAGTCTGACTTGAGGTCAGCTACTTTTACACTGTGGGTTCTATCTGTGAAACAGTTTGCAACCCACCTACTATTATAGGGGTTGTGGCATAGCTTAGTGAGTTTATCCATGAGTCCTGAGTGGGGAATGTTATCAAAGGGCTTAACCAGATTGAGGTAGGCTGTATGAACCACCTTGCCTTCACCCACAGCTTTGGTGGCTGACTCAAAGAAGTCGACCCAGTTGATTGAACAGGCATGATCTACCCTTCACAAAAGCAAACTGTGTGGGGTCCTGAGTCTGGAGATTCCCATATCCCTGTTTCTTAGGTCCATGATGATGAGTTCCATATGTTTGCATGACAGCCTTGTCAGGCTAATGGGGCGATACTTCCCAAGGTATGTAGCCACTACTCCTTTGTGGAGAGGGATAACTGTAGTAGTGCACCAGTCAGTAAGGACAAAGCCTGAGGTGAGGCTGTGATTAAATAGGGCACACAGGTGAGGTGCCAGCTCACTCTATAGTACAAGGCAGAACAGGTGCTGCTGGAGACAGAGGGATAAGGGCAATATTTCTAAGAGGTCCCTATTTTGGGCCCATTGACCCCCATTTTGACATCCTTTGGACAGACTTTTTATAGTAAGAGGTTTGGGGTATAGATCTGATGTACAACTCCAATACATATATTTGTAAAAAAAAAAAAAAAAAAATATATATATATATATATATATATATATATATATATGTATCTAGGTATATATATATATATCTATATATATATATATATATATATATACAGCTGTATATTTTTATGTATATATATATATATATATATATATATATATATATATATATATACATATGTATTGATTTACTTTTCTATCTATACGTGTATTTATAAATGTATATATTTTTATGTATAGCTCTACATATATTAAGTATTTATTTGTCCATATGTATATGCATCTCCATATATATATATATATATATATATATATATATATATATAGGTTCATAGATTCATAGGCTGGTACTTGGCTATCTGCCCGAAGGCATATATTAGCCCAGCCACGTTGTGTGGTATTCACCGCCCCTTTAGTAGTTCCCTAGACCCTTGTACTAGCAGCTAGTACTCTTGGCCCCTATCTAGTAGTGCTGTTGGTGTGATCCCCGGTGTGAACTTTCTGTTACCCATCCACTCATCAAGGTTCCTCTTGAAGAGTGATAGTGAGGGGCTCTGTCTTATGTAGATCGGGACCCTGTTCCATAGTAAGGGAAGTCTCTGTGAAGGGAATCTATCCCTCCAGCATGTTCTATTCATTGTTGTGTTGAGGTTTATATCCCCAGAGCATGTAGCTTGAGTAGATTTGGTTTTGCTAAAATGGAGCATGTTCAACAATTCTGGGTTGGACATGGCTCTGTACGTTAGACAGAGATCACCTCTGAGAAAGCGGTATGCAACAGAGAACAGTCTTAGCTTTTTCAATCGTGCTGCATAGGGCAACTGTTTGAGGCCAGTAATCCTCTTTGTTAGGTATCTTTGTGGTCTCTCCAGCTGCTGGAGATGTCTAGCCAGGTACATTCCAATTGGTGCATTGTACTCAATAATGGGTCTGATGAGGGAAGAGTAGATAGATCTTGATGTGAACCCTTTCGTGATCAGATGGGTCACATAGAAGGATTTTCTAACCACTTTGGCAACATGGTTATCAAAGGAAAGCTGACTATCTACTTGGGTCGCTAGATCCCATATTTCTTCTTCATATTTCAGTGGATTACCTCCTATGTTGTAGTTTGCGGGTACTCTGTTTTTTTCCAATGGGGATTACTACGCAATTTTTTGCATTTAGCTTGAGACCATGGGTTTGACACCATGCATCAGTCTCATTTAGGCCCTTCTGGAGGATCTCCATGTCAGCCGGAGACTCTATTATAGCACCCAGTTTGCAGTCGTCCGCAAACTTAGTCAGCCACAGCCCTTCCATGCTTGCCTGTACGTCTGAGAAGTATATGCCAAACAGGAGGGGCCCCAGGACAGAGCCCTGAGGCACACCACTCATTACTGGTCTGGATTCGGACATAGATCCCGCTACTCTTACTTTATGGGATCCTTCTGAGAGCCAGTTTGCGATCCATCTTGTGACGTACGGGTTTATGCCCAGGCTGGTGAGCTTATCAATAATACCTGAATGGGGAATGGTGTCAAATGCTTTAGCAAGGTCAAGGTAAGCCGTGTGTACCTCCTTTCCCTTATCTATAGCCCGAGTAACTGTCTCAAAGAAATCCACCAGGTTCAGGAGGCATGATCTGCCCTTGACGAAGCCAAACTGTGTGGGGTCCAGTGACTGGAGGTTCCCAATCTCTCCATTTATGAGTTCCATAATGATTTGCTCCATAGCCTTACAGATCAGACTGGTCAGGCTTATTGGTCGGTAGTTCCCAGGGTCAGTTGTGGCCCCACCCTTGTGTAGCGGGACCACCACTGCCGTGCGCCATTCTATGGGCACATATCCTGTGAAGAGGCTGAGACTGAACAGGGTATTAAGTTGCGGGGTTAATTCCTTTTGGAGCTCGCGTATGACACAGCCTGGGACACCATCTGGTCCCATGGAGGCAGTGTTTTTAGCTTTAGATAGAGCCTTGTTAACCAATGTATCAGTAATAATTGGACTTGCACAATCCCCTAGAATGGTAATAGGCCCTGTAGGTGGTGGTGGGGGGGGGGTTTGCACTGAACCTGTCAGCCAAGATGTTGGCAATGTCAGAAGGGTCAATGTATTTTGTTCCATTTTGTACTAGCTCAGAACAGACCTGAGCATTGCCATTTAGGTTTTTGACGTAGCCATAGAAGGCCTTATGGTTATCCTTGGCAACTTTCTTTTCAAAATTAGCTTTAGTTGACTTGATGAGGGCCCTCAATTTCTTACTAATGCTGATCAGGGATGATTTTTCTACTTGAGATTTGGCCTTTTTTTGTATAAGTCTCCTCCTTTTATTGTAAAGTTTGCTTATGGCCGGGGTCCACCAGACTGGTTTCTTCTTGCTTGAGGAAGGAGTCTTGGTTTTATTTGGGATAGCAAAATAGATATAGATATATACATACAAAACTTGACTAATTCTACAGAATCTTTTCTCTGTTGTTGAATGACTCTGCTGAATGATATTTTTGAAAAAGCATTGCACATATCTACAGCTTAGATGGCTTTGTGGTAGATTGCTGTGCCTATGGTATGCAGGGTCCTGGCTGCAAGACCTGCAAGGGCTGGTTATTTTGTTGCTGGGCAGAACAAGGACTGCTGGATACAGAGTGATTAAGGCACTTTTAAGCAGACGTAAGCTGGTTTGCGCAGGTATGTGTGGCAGTAAGCAGTGCTAGCTTATATTTAACTATGCTTACACACAGCCCTAAAAATGTTTAATCTGAGTTAGCTTCACTTAGCACAGCACAAACACGCTTACTCCCACCTACCCCTGTGCTAATTTCTTTAAAAGAAAAGAAAAAAGTGGTGATAGGAAAGTTGTGAAAAAGGGGGCACGAAGAGGGAAAAACAATATGAAAGATACCTAGGAATGTGTAGGACGGGTGTAGGGAAGGTCCATATCTGTCTATTTCTTCTGCAGTAACAGCTGTGCATATATATATAGAATTTGGAAGTAAATTTGGACACTCAAACCCCTGAGAGAGGGGTGAGGACAACAATAATGTGTTGGGAAGCCAATTAGACCAGATTACATGTGTCCAGTGGAAACATATGTAAAATGGACAGCTATGTATGGGGCGACATTTTATAGTGGGAACAGACTGCTCTTTTTTTTTTTTTTAGGTGAGAGAGGGATGTTGGGGAAGGATAGTAGGTATATCTGGGAAGTTAGGTTGGGTAGGAAGACAGACAAGACAGCAGACATGAGACGGTATATGACACATGTGGGGGGTAAAGACCTTGGACAGGAAGGGATGACTGGTAATCAGATGCCCACAAGCCCCCAAATGGATACAGTGGGACTGAGGTCCCCACCCATGGGCACTCACCACTGCACGTTCATGGCCCTGAAGGTGGTTGTGCTGAGGGCTGACCAGGAGGGGCAGGCTGACCCTCTAGATGTGCCATGAGGCCCTCAAGCTCGTGTAGCAGATCTCCAAATTCCTTGCAGAGCTTGCTACACACCAGATCCCAGACCTGGCTTCAGGTGACAGCATCCTGTCTGCGCCCACACCCGGGGGGACGAGCCCCATCTCCTGTGGTGGTTCCACCCGAATGTTTTGCAGGACCAGCAGACGAGGAGGTCCCGGGGTGGGTCCCAGATGTGCTGGGGCATGGTGCCATGGCCAGATGAGGCAGAAGAGGCAGATCCACTGTTATCGGCCTTCCCAGATGTGCTATGGTGTTGCAGTTATAGAACATATGCTGGCTAGTCATGAAAAACACATTGCAGGATTAGTTATAACAGCATGCATGAGTATTCCCATAACCCAAAACAACTGATTTGGAACAGTTGCATAGCAAACAGAACACATGCATATATGGAACCACAGTGGCCATTATAATCACATGCAGGTTACATTGATCGCAACAGGGCACCAATGATAGTATTTGAACAGGGAACATTAATAGAAGAACATTTCACTATTTGTAGAACAATAGGACATATGTCCCAACAATAGGTTTAGTGAAGAACATACCCAATGATTTATGTGTTTAGATTATTGGTGTAGATAAGGTGGGGGAGAGACAGAGAGAGAGATGTCAATTAACAACTGTATATGCTTGAAGTGCTCACAACTTTAATGATCATTGCTCTAATCATTACTCTACAGGTATTACCTCACTTTACATCGACCCATGACCTTGGATTGGGCAGTGGTATGTTTGTACACAGTGTATAATTACAGGCTTTTTACAGCTCATTTATACCTTTTCTTACCTGGCAGACCTGTGAAGGAAATATCTGTTAACACTACCTGACTGTTTCTACACATATTAACACAGTCATGGTTACATATGTGTGGTCATAACTGTGTGTGTGTGTGTGTGTGTGTGTGTGTGTGTGTGTGTGTGTGTGTGTGTGTGTGTGTGTGTGTGTGTGTGTGTGTGTGTGTGTGTGTGCGCGTGTGTGTGTATGTGTGTGTGTGCTAGTGCCATAATCCACCTATATTTCTATCGGTCACCCTGGGTGTTGGCTTTAGTGACCGCTAGCTGTGACAGCATTTCCCTTGAGGGATATTTCTTGGAGGGGACTACTTGGTGTATGTACTTCTCTTGCTGTCATTTGCAGCCTTGGGGTTGGACAGTTGGTGTTGTACACAGTGTATAATTGCAGGCTTCTTACAGCTCATTTATACCTTTTCTTACCTAGCAGACCTGTGGAGGAAATTTCTGTTAACAATACCTGACTGTATCTACACATATTCACATATTCTTGGATGAGATTATGCATACAGCTTAATAGCGTCCCTGGGATTCGAACCGTGCTGGTTTGTGCAAAAATAAAACATAAGGTTGTGTTTTATCGCAATGAGCTACAGAGGGACTGCTGTTTTCTTGTGACTGTTTTCAGTATAATAGTGTGTTGTTTGGGCAATCTCCATTGTAATTCTGATATTCATGCATGGCAGATGCTTGTTATAATCTGTAGTCAGACCTTGACATATTACAGGATGGAAAACAATGGTTAACACAGCATTACTATTCATGGACCAGATCCTGGTACGTGGAACAATTCTTATAGCTAATCTGTTAACGTCAACACTACACATCTACATTCAAACTACCATATACCAAAGTGCACACAACAGTCTGGTGCTTAGAGTTTTATTGACAGGTACTGCTACACTTTTACTGATACATATCCTGTACATCAGCATTACTCTGCTAATGTCTTGTTTATTGAGTACAAACAGTGCACATTACTACCTACTGGCAGGAGACATTCTACTGCATTCTATGTATTTGCCCTGACTACTGCTAGCAAGATTAGTACTCAAAAACCTCACGATGTAGCCTTGGCAGCCTGCTGGCATGGGCTTCCAAGTTCACAGCCCTCTCTTCTGCAGCTGTACAGGAGATAGAGAAACATTTATGCATACCTTTCCATGTCATACTTAGGCTGGACTTTGATACATGAGAATTGATAGTGGTACTTACACACTGTTGGAACATTCTACACCTGAGCATTTTGTACTCACTGCTCCAAGAGGTCTCGCTTCCTTTGCTTCAAGTCAGCATAGTGATGCTGGACCTACTCACCAGTTTGAGGGATGCCAGTTGCACTGGTGAGGTCATGAGTGAGACTGTCCCAGGCCTTTACTTTGTATTGGGAGCCCTGGTACTGGTCCTGCAGCAGTCATCCTTCATGTTTTTTACAAGGAGTCCAACCATGACCCTGAACTCCTGAATGCCCCAGCACTGTGCCTGAAAGCTCACACCTTCTCCAACACCAGCCATAGTGCCTAGAGTGATCAGATACAACTGGTTATGGTTGTATTACTGAACTGTAGTGTTTAAATTGGGCTGGATTCCCACCCTTTGCCGTGACTGGTCTATTTTGAATATGCTGAGCTGAGCTAAGTGATGGGCAAACCCAATTAGCTGAGATAAGCATTGCTTACAGAGGTAGGTACTAAGCACTGTTTACCAGTGAACAAATCTGCTTAGCTACATTAATTATTAGTAAACATAACAGTTTAAGCACTGTTTACTCTGGGTAAGCATAGCTGAATATGATTAAGTGATGTTCAGCTTTCATTTTATGGACTATCAGGATTGTGGGACCAATTCCTTCTTCATGCCATCTTATGATATGTATGTTTCCCTTCCATGACATCCCCCTATGTGCTTTCATTACACTACATTCTTTTGTGGCTATATTGTATGGGACACCTATGTTTATATGTGGGTTTCACATCTTTACAACACTGACACCTCACATGTGGACATGCTACGCTACCCTGGTCAACAAATATATATTATTCACTGCCTATTTATAAAATGACATATTTTAGTCCTGTTTCACATATGAAAATGAATAGATTGCGCTGGGGATCGAACCGTGAATGCCTGCATGTTAAGCAAAAAGCTCTAACCACTGCAATATTCCAGTTTGATTGCTTTGTTTGTATATTTCTATTTAGCTCCTTTAGGTCTTTACACTCTGCTATGCATAGCTACACGGTGCACACACCTGCTCAGCTATGCTTAAACTTTATTGGGAACAGAAAAAAAAATTGAAATGGTGCTCAATTTTTATTTTCCTTTACGGTATGCACATTGCTTTCTGCTTCTTAGGGCAGGACATCTGGACAAAGTGTGACCTGATGGGGGGACAAATAGGGACATATTTTAGATATTGCTCTTGCCAACTTAGAAAGTTGATAGATTAAAAAAATATATGAAATGGTCTTTACTCTGGGTAAGCATAGCTGAACATGATTAAGCAATGTTCAGCTTTCATTTTATGGACTATTAGGATTGTGGGATCAATTCCTTCTTAATGCCATCTTATGATATATATGTTTCCCTTCCATGACATCCCCCTATGTGTTTTCATTACACTACATTCTTTTGTGGCTATACTGTATGGGACACTTCTGTTTATATGTGGATTTCACATTTGTACAACACTGACACCTCACATTTGGACCTGCTACGCTACCCTGGTCAACAAATATATATTATTCACTGCCTATTTATAAAATGACATATTTTAGTCCTGTTTCACAAATGAAAATGCCAAGGACTCCAAAGATAACCACAAGGCATTATTTATCTATGTCAAGAATCTAAGTGGCAATGCTCAGATCTGCTCAGAGTTAGTGCAGAATGGTACAAAATACACTGACCTGACCAATATCACCAACATCCTGGCAGACAGGTTCAGCACAAACTTCACCCCTCTCACACCCAAAAGGGCCCATAACAATACCAGAAGAATGTAGAGTAGCTGAAATCACAGACACTCGGGTTAAAACAACCCTCTCCAAAGCCAAAAACACAGCATCAATGGGACCGGACGGTGTCCCAAGCTGTGTCCTACTCGAGCTCAAAGATGAACTAACCCCTTACCTAAACACACTGTTCAAACTCATCCTCTCCACAGGCTACATACCCATAGAGTGGTGTGCAGCAACAGTTATTTCACTCCACAAAGGTGAAGCCACAAAAGACCCTGGGAACTATCACCCTATAAGTCTAACTAGCTTGGTCTGCAAGGTAATGAAGTGCATCATCATGGAACTCATTAACAGAGACATTGGGAACCTCCAAACACTGGACCCTACCCGGTTTGGCTTTGTTAAGGGAAGATCATGCCTCCTATACCTGGTGGACTTCTTTGAGACAGTTACCAAGGCTATAGATGAGGGAATGGTGGTACACACAGCCTACCTAGACATCGCTAAGGCCTTCAACACCATTCCCCATTCTGGTATTATAGACAAGCTCACCAGACTGAACATAAACTCCTACATCACACGATGGGTTGCCAACTGGCTCAAGGACAGAACCCACATGGTGAAAGTTGTTGGAGCGAGGTCCAACTCTAAACTGGTTACGAATGGCGTTCCCCAGGTCTCAGTCCTAGAACCCCTCCTGTTCGGCATATATTTCTCAGATGTAGAGGCAAGCACAGGAGGACTATGGCTGACCACGTTCGCAGACGACTGCAAACTAGGGGCTATAACTGACTCTCTGGCTGACACAGACATCCTCCAAAAGGGACTCACTGAGATGGATACCTGGTGTCAAAATCATGGCCTAAAGCTAAATGCCAAAAAGTGTATAGTCATCCCCTTTGGAAAAAACAAAGTACCCACAGACTACCACATAGGTTATAGTCCCCTAAATACGGAAGATGTAATAAGGGATCTGGGGACCCAAGTAGATAGTAATCTCACCTTTGATAATCACATTGCCAAAGTGGTTAGAAAATCCTTCTATATGGCCCATTTAATCACAAAAGGGTTCGCATCTAGATCAAAAGAGGTAATTGTGCCCCTCTACTCATAACTCATCAGACCCTTCATAGAGTACAATGCCCCATTTGGGATGTACCTTACAAGACACCTGCAACAGCTGGAAAGACCACAGAAGTACCTCACCAAGAGGATCACTGGCCTCAAACAGATGCCCTATGCAGGTCGACTGAAGAAACTCCAGCTGTACTCGGTTGCATACTGCCTACTCAGAGGTGATCTCTGCCTGACATAAAAGGCCATGTCCAATCCAGAATTGACATGCTCCACCTAAAGAAAACCTTATCCCATCGAGCCACATGCTCTAGAGATCTAAACCTCACCACAACAATAAATAGGATGTGCTGGAGGGATAGATTCTTGTCCCAGAGACTTCCCATGCATTGGAACAAGATTCCATTCTACATTAGGCAGAGCTCCTCGCTAACACTCTTCAAAAGAAACCTTGATGAGTGGATGGGAAACAGAAAGTTTACCCTGGGGATCACTTCAGTGGCTCTGCTGGACAGAGGCACAGGGAACTAATCTAAGGGGGTGGCGAAAGCCAACACATTCTGGCTAGGCTTATAAATGCCTTCGGGCAGATAGCCTAGTACCTACCTATGAACCTATGAACCTATAACAGGGACTTAGCATTGGCATGAATATTCTGAAAGGTATTATGTCTGAGACTCAAATGTCTCTCATTATTTTCTGACTTCGGACTTTCATAATTTTACACTACTTTGTCAAAAAACCCTAAATTTATGAAGAATGGACCACAAATATGAGGCTAAAGTCTGCATTCTGCGAAAATCTGTAAGGTTGAGGGGTATGTGTTTGTATTTGCACACCTTTCCTGCTTCTGCCAGATGCAGACATGCCATACGGTGCTTTAGCAATACAGGGGGTGTGTCACAGAAGCTGTGATACACCACCTGTATTTGTTTCCTCTTGCTGTTTTTATTTCAGTGTCTGTGGACACTGAAATGATCTATTTTACATTTCAGTGTCCACGGTCACTGAGATACTGGCATGATATTAGAGCTAAGCTCTAATATTATGCCAGTACAGCTTAGAAAGTGCTGTATGTCACTTTCTGAGTGCAGGAGGCATGTTTAATGTCAGTGGATATCTCAGACATGCCCCCTGCACTTGTCCTTGTTTCGTGGCCATCTAGTGTAGACAGCAGCACACCCTCATGAATATGCAGGGTGTGCTGCTGTCCTAGACAGCCACGGAACACTCTGTGCAAGAATAACACTATTCTTGGATGCAGCTTGATGAATCCCAGGGTGTGACAATCGCTAAGTGCTCATTATGTAATAAAATACTTTGTTGTAGCTTCCAAACCATTCCACAAATTTCTTTAGATAGTTAGATAGTTTGAACATGTCGTCTCACATAGCATACTAAGAACTCACAAAAACTCAGATATTAGCTATCTATTCTCTTTATATATATATTTTTTCAATCTCATGTATTTATCCGGAATTTTTTAAACTTTTCAAGAATTGAAAGAACTGTAATTACAATGATACACACACACACACACACACACACACACACACACACACACACACACACACACACACACATATATATATATATATATATATATATATATATATATATATATATATATATATATATATGTGTGTGTACCAGGGTCTTTGAGGCTAACAATCATGACTAATTTATAGTCAGGTTGCAGACCTGAGTCAATAAGTTCTGGACTCTCATTCCAAGAAAGGTAGTGAAATGTTGGCTCATCACCTCTTGGTGATGAGGTGCAGATGTCTAGAACTGGAACTGGATAAAAACAAAAAATTCAAATGTGTATAGAGGGTGTTATGGGAGCCTTAGGAATGCCCAGCCTATGCTTCCATATAGAATGAGTTCAACTTCCACCTCCAGAAGAGGTTTTCTAGTATGCCTGGTTAGGATAGGAGCACAGAGACTGAATGGAGCATGCTCAGTGCCTCTGTAACTGATGCACTGACAAGGAGCTTTGGTTAGAATATAATTGGCAATTGTGACATCAGGAATGGCAGTCCTGTTGATGGATACCAACAATGATATAATCCATAAATTTAAAGAAAGGGGCTTTCCAAACATTGCTAATCAGGAGGTCTCTGGGCTTAACTGATAGGTAAAAAACAAGCCAAGTAGACAGCAGCTGTGGCAGTCATATACATACAGGCACAAGAGTGAGACAAGTTTGATGAAGCTGGGAATACTAACTTTAAGAATTTAAAGCCTTAAAGAATTTCTGGCAAATTGTATTGTGATTCAAAAGGTATAGGCAAGATGTTCTCTAGATTGTCCTCACTTAGGTTGGAAAAGCATAGTTGTCTACTGGAGACATTGCTTAAAATGAGAAGAAACACTTTAAACAATTTAACAAATAGGATTCACATGTCAGTATGATGGTGATAGCATTTAAAACTAAGTATAAAACAAAAGTTCAATATTAAAGTGAAAACTCATTTTAAAATAATAAAAATCCAACTAGCACTTTTATGTCTGATAAACTTTATACAGAATACAAAATATTTTCTTAGAATTATTTTCTAATAACTCTTTGACATAACTTTGAATTACAGTTTAATTGTTTAGCTTTTTAACATTGGCTTAAAACTAATTAATGCAAACCATGAATCCTTTGGGTTGTACCATCAGCAGTCAATAGAGGTTCTATCAATCTATAAATTGCCTTAATCTCCAAAACAGTTACTTGCTCTGACAATGTTGGTAATGGAAAATTATGATTATTCCCCACAGACAACATATATTTATGTAAGACATTTTTGTAAATTAATTTCCAAATAGGATATAAATACAATCCGTCTTCAGTTTGATTTGCATACATAGAAGGCTATGCGTATTACACATAGTGCCAAACAGAACGCAACAGTGTGACAATTAAAACTATCTAAAATTTAGCCTGATGGTAAATTCATTCCCCCACATTATCAAAAACTTGCACGGAGTGCAAGATCAGTGCAGGAGCTCAAGCAGGCAATATGTCTGCCGTGCGATCCAGGAACAGCCTGCAGGGGCGTGCATAAGCGCTCCTGCATGGACTACATCCTGGTATGCAAAT
The DNA here is from genome assembly GCF_019279795.1 of Protopterus annectens. NCBI lineage: Eukaryota > Metazoa > Chordata > Ceratodontiformes > Protopteridae > Protopterus > Protopterus annectens. Next base: position 41,719,353 of record NC_056734.1, read on the forward strand.
CACCCCATTTGCAGGAGAAATCTATGCAAATGAGGTGATATTGCAATCCAGGAAGCTTGCAACAGTCTGTGCAGGACTACTGCTATCTGCAGAAATGTACTTGGTTAATTTCTGTAAAATCCAAAACCGAGCTGTGACAGCCCCAAATAAAGGCTGCATATCATGTAGTAAGCATGCTAATGACCAAGTATAAAGCCATTGGCATTGCAAACAAAAACAAAATTACAAAAATCAACTTTTATTTTTTTTTTAGACGATCGCGGCTGTTTAAGCGTAGGGCAGTGCCGCGAGAATGGGATTCGAGGGAAAAACAATAAAATAAACCTAAAACAAGCAGTCTAACTAAAATCATTCTTCTGCCATGCAAGTCAATGGCAGGCAGAAGACAATCTGGCCAGTGAGTAGTGGTTGCTAAGGGGGGAGGCTCAGTGTGAGACATGTAACTATGCATTAGCTGGCAATCCTATGCAAATGAGGGGAAGGGTAGTGAATCCCAGTCTTCCCCAGCATGTGAGTAAGGTCCCAACAGTGTAAGATTGGGAATAGCTTGGTGCAAGCCTAGGAGGTAGGTGACATCATGGGGGGTGTCAGGCATACTGAAAGCGGATTAGAGCCCTGTGATTCGGGTATGCTCCTAGCTTAGCACAGCTAAGCTAGGGGGTATGTCTAAACTTGCTTAGCACTCTTTATAAAGCCTAAGCGGGTGTACGTGCCACACACTGGGTTTTACAGGAAGAAAAAAGAAGTAAAATCAGGAAATAGAAGCAGTGTGCAAATTTGAGCACTCTGTTTGTGCGGCACATGCCCGGGCTTAAACAGGAAAGTAATGGGAAGGGAAAACAGCAGTAGGAAGGTAATCAAGGAGAATTAGCTTAGCTGGCAGGTGAAATGTATCAGAATCAGCCAATTACACAGGCAGCAGACCAGATCAGCCCAGAACACCACTATAAACTAAGCAAATACCTTCCCCTCTGGTTTTTCCCACACTCTACACCACTGGTGTTTACAAGCGGAGAAATTTTAACAAACAAACCTACAAAATGAGAAAGGCTGCAGCAGGCAACATAGAACAACATGTGCAAGAGGCTGAGGGTGGTGAGGATGTGAATGCTGCCAATCAACCCACAGTGAGGAGACGGAGAAAAGTGTACAGACCCAGGGTAACCTACCAGGGGCTACATGAACTGGAGATAGTGGAGCACTATAGGGTGGACAGAGACCTCCTACGGCAAATTGTTGAGCTGTGCCGGTCACACCTGACACACCAAACTGACCAAGGGGAACCCATCCCAGTGGATACCAAGGTATGTGTAAGCCTAGGAATACTAGCTACAGGTACCTCCCAAAGCTCAACTGGGGATATCATGGGGATCTCACAAGCATCAGCATCCAGAGTATTCCACCAGTTCCTGGATGCCATGTCAGCACATGCCAGTGAGAACATATATTTTCTTAACACCTGTGAGGTGTTCACCAGCAATATGCATCTCTTCCACCAAATAACAGATTACCCTGCAGTAGTGGGTGCTATAGACTGCATGCACATATGCATCAAAGCACCACCAGGTGATTAGGGTAGGGCCTATATCAACTGCAGGGGTATCCTCTCAATCAACTGCTAGGTCGTATGTGATGCCCAGGGCATTATAATGAATGTGTGTGCTGGTTGCCCTGAAAGCTATAACGATTCCCACATATGGCATCTGATGCAGCTGTACCAGAGATTTGTCATTGGGGACATCACCTACAGCCACCTAGTGGGGGGTGCTGGTTACACCCTGGAGCCGTGGCTGATGACACCCATTAGAAATGCACACACACCTGAACAAGAACGCCATAATGAGGTACACGCACAGACCAGACATAATATAGCATTTGTTTGGGATGCTTAGGTCATGGTTCCTGTGTCTGGACACATCTGGTGGAGCCTTGCAGTACTCACCAGCTACATATACCCAAATTGTTATGGTATATGCTATGCTACACAATATGATCCTGCAGAAACAGCTGCAGCAGGGACAGCATAGGGCAGGGCCAAACAGCCCCCCACCAATGCCAAGACCTGCACAGGCACAGAGTGACTCAGAGGAGGAACAACTTGAGCCTACACCAGTAGGCAGATGGAGGCGTGCCCAGTATGCCGAGGCTGCAGCAAAGAGACAACGCATTGCACATACACTGTCCCAGTAGGGACTAAGGGAATTACACCTCTCTCTGACTTGCACATACAGTAAAAGGGATGCCAAACATGACACTACCTGTGGTCAACCATGTATAGGGAGTGTACTATGTGCATCCAACATAGGCAGCCTTCCAGCACCATCCGCAAGTTTGGGACAGCCTCAAGGTAAGTCAATCAACCTAACCATTGCCAAATGAAGTAGGATGTGTTGTTACCTGTATCTATGGTATGGATGTAAGCATGCATGGGAATTTGGTGGCTGAATGTTATGGCAGCAAACAGTAAACACCTATAGTGGCACCATGACATCTATAACACATACTGGAGGCACCATAGTAGCCAATACTACACAGGGTGACAAAACCCACTGCAGGAAATGTGCTGAGCGACATGTGTGTCCATATGACACACAGATGCCAGTCAGGGTGGTTCACATACCCAACAACAGTCTCAGCCAGCAGGACAGGTGCCATGGCCCCTGAAAGATGGCTATGGTTCACCTCCCCCCAAGGTCTACACAGACAGACTACAGCAGGGCAGGCAGTGGGATGCTAGTTCTGAAGGGTAGGAGTTCAGACAATAATATGTAAGGCAACCAAAGCCAGGATCTGTAGTACACTGGTATGCCTCTAGTCAGCATGATAGTTAACAATACAGAATGAAATGGAGTACCTGACATACCAGTACAGTCATAGCAAATGTGTACAAGTGTCACGTGTGCTCCCCACATCCTACATACTAATGTAATAACAGTCAGGTGTGCCACCGCAACCCTGTGTAGAAATGTAGAAATAGACTGGTGTGCCCCCCATGTAGCAATGTAATAAAAGTCAGATGTGCCGCTCCCCCCATCCTGTGTAGAAATGTAGAAATAGTCAGGTGAGCCCCCCAACCCTATGTAGTAAGCTAATAACAGTCAGGTGTGCCTCCCTCAGCCCTGTGTAGAAATGTAGAAATAGACCGGTGTGCCCCCCCATGTAGCAATGTACTAGTCAGGTGTGCCCCCCCCCATCCTGTGTAGAAATGTAGAAATAGACCAGTGCCCCCCCCCATGTAACAATGTAATAACAGTCAGGTGTGCCCCCCCCCATCCTGTGTAGAAAAGTAAAAATAGTCAGGTGAGCCCCCGACCCTACATAGTAAGGTAATAACAGTCAGGTGTGCCCCCCCAGCCCTGTGTAGAAATGTAGAAATAGACCGGTGTGCCCCCCCATGTAGTAATGTAATAACAGTCAGGTTTGCCCCTCCATCCTGTGTAGAAATGTAGAAATAGTTGGCTGAGCCACCCCATCCTATGCAGAAATGTAGGAACAGTCAATGCCAAATACTTGATGGATACCCTGCAAAAACAGCATTCCACCTGTCGGTGTACAACACCAAGGTCAGCACTGCAGTACTACCTGGACTTCATCCACACATTAAATACAGAAGGCCATACTGGGCATGCTCACACACCTAAACACAAGAATGTCATGTCTGCAAACACCAGTGGACCAGACATATCTGGCAGTTGCAGTTGTTAGTGCAGACACTTGTCAGTATGCACCACGCATGCCTTGCACACACAGTGGATAGGAATACAGACATATATGTAAGAACAACACACTATAATAAGCCAAAGGTAGATGTACATAGATGTGTGGAAGAGGGTGACTGTGACAAGGAGACATTCAGGCCTGTCCCACACAGCACACAGCCAAAGGGCTCCAAACACACAAGGTTCAGATGTCACTCACTGCAGATACTAGCCACCAGCATCTGTCAGCATTACAGACTATTGATGCATGTGTCAGCTGTGAAATATGACTGTACAAGGAAGTAGTCATCTAGCAGCTGTATACATGTACCTGTGAAACATGACCCTGTGTGTGCCAGCATGTGGCGTGTCAACCTCTAGATGAATGGGTTATGGCCCATGCACACACACTGCCCTCCCCATAGCCCTACTATGATAAGCCTGCTGAGGTCATCCACTGTGAAATACACCCTTGGGAGAGCTATAACCCAGTAATCTCCATGGTGCATACCATAACTTCGTATTGTTGTAGTGTGATAGTTAGGTAGGAATTCTATTTCCAGACATGGCAATTGTGTGTGTGTGTCTGTCTTTCTGTGTAGAGAGCAATGCTTTTTAGGGTAGTCACACTCCCTACAATTCAAATGCTCATCTTTGGCAAGGCTGCTGATGTCATCCACCTAGAAATACACCCCTGGGAAAAATGTAGCCCACTAATCTCTGTAGCGTGTCCTATAACTGCATACTGCTGTAATGTGATAAATTAATTAAGTAGCTGTTATAATCCCAGACATGGCAAGTGTGTGTGTGTGTGTGTGTGTGTGTGTGTGTGTGTGTGTGTGTGTGTGTGTGTGTGTGTGTGTGTGTGTGTGTGTGTGTGTGTGTGTGAATGTCTGTCTGTGTAGAGAGCAATGATTTTCAGGGTAGTCACACTCCCTATAATTCAAATGTTCATCTTTGGCAAGGCTGCTGATGTCATCCACTTAGAAATACACCTCTGGGAAAAATGTCACTCATTTATCTCCACAGCACGTCCTATAACTGCATACTGCTGTAATGTGATAAATTAGTTAAGTAGCTGTTCTAATCCTAGACATGGCAAGTGTGTGTATGTCTGACTCTGTCTGTGTAGAGAGCAATGCTTTTTAGGGTAGTCACACTCTCTACAATTCAAATGCTCATCTTTGGCAAGGCTGCTGATGTCATCCACCTAGAAATACACCCTGGGAAACATGTAGCTCAGTAATCTCTGTAGCATGTCCTGTAACTGCATACTACTGTAATGTGATATAGATCTCTGGTAGGGTTCTATACCCACCCATGATGATTCTGGATGTCTTGTGTGTGTGCCAATATCTGTGCAGGGAGCAATGCATTTTAGACTAGTCATACTCAGTACATTTAAAATGCCCAACTTTGGCAATCCTGTTGATGTCAGTCATTGTGAAATACACCTTTGGGGAAAGAGCTCTACAACATTCCACATGGTGTGTCCTATAACAGCTCTATGTTGTAGTGTGATGTCAATGTCTGTTTGGGGTTCTATGCCTACACATGTTGGTTGTGGATGTTTTGTGTGTGTGTCACTGCCTGTATAGGGAGCAATGCCTTTTAGCCTAGCCACACTCACTACATGTCCGATGTCTTACTTTGCCAATCCTGCTGATGTCATCCAATGTGATATGCACCTTTGGGGAAGAGGTACTCCAGTAATCTCTGTGGCGCGTACTTTACCTGTGTAGTGCTGTAATGTAATAAACTAGTTAGGTAGGGGTTATACTCCCAGACGTGACAGGTGTGTGTGTGTGTGTGTGTGTGTGTGTGTGTGTGTGTGTGTGTGTGTGTGTGTGTGTGCGCGTGTCTGCGTGTGTGCGTGTGTGTGTGTGTGTGTGTGTGTGTGTGTGTGCGTGTATGCGTGTGCACGTGTGCACGTGTGCATGTCTGCATGTGCGTGTGTGTGTGTGTGTGTGTGTGTGTGTGTGTGTGTGTGTGTGTGTGTGTGTGTGTGTGTGTGTGTGTGTGTATGTGTGTGTATAACTCATATCCTGTGTGGAGGTGGGTATGAGTGTGTGTATAACTCATATTCTGTGTGGAGGTGGGTATGAGTTTGGGACCCTTTGCCCAATGTGGAGTGGGTTTTGCAAATTTTTTATATGGTGGCCCTAATATATATCACAATGTCCACCATACAGGGATAACAGATGTAAAATAGCTGAGAAGCTGGGGTGCAAATCCATACCCATATGTGACATCAAGGCCAGGCAGTCACAGTTAGCAACCCCAGTATTACCAAGAGCACACTCTCAACACATGTCCCATACACACACACTTTCCTAGGCAACAGCCAATATGTGGGTAGTACACTGCATATTGGCCACTGATAGTAACTATGGAGTGATTGCAGTGGGCTACAGAGGGAATGGCCCCCTGTCCATCTGTCCAATAGGCATGTACATGCAGACAGTGCACCTTCCCCATGTTCCCCACTGGACATCTGCTATACCTGTAGTGCCCTCACATGTGACCCACAAAGGACATACCATGCCTGAAAACATGACCTGTATGGACAGATGGCACTAACACCAGGGAATGCTGTTAGTATGCTGTCAATGTAGGTGCAGGGTAAACCTGCCATCCATTACCAGTTCCTGCCACAGTTGACCAAGACTGGTACATTTGCTGATAATCTGTGTACACAACATGGGCCAGACACCCCAGGTACAGTTCCACATGTCACTGTACATGCATGTGGGAGGTGTGCATATCCCAGACACTGTCCATATCATGGACTAAGGAAGACATACAAGGCAAGTGATGCACAGCATTGACCACACACAACAGTCACCCAGGTGACTGGATGGTGGAATACAATACCTACCTGTATGGGCAAATGCAGAAACCACAACCCTGAGCCACAATGCTGACCATCATCATGTGGCCTGATGCCAAGATATACCCATCAACTAGCCTTGTATAGCTGTCTGGCACAGATGGCACCACACACCCATGAAAAAATGCACCCATGCATGTCAGTACTAAGCACTCTGTGTGTTTATGTTTTGTATGATGCGCATGATCACATCCACACTCACTACAACCCCCATTGGCATACTGAAGCATGCTGTCTGATGTCAGACACCTCCCCATACTCTTTGCCCATAACACCTCTGTATGACCCCTGTGGTGCATGTGATACCTGCACAGTATTGTGTTGTGGCAATCTCAATAGTGGTGGGTTGTACTCCTGGCCCTGCCAAGTGTGTCAATGTGTGTACATCTCTGTAAGAATGTGGCTGTGTTGTCACTGGCAGCTGTACATGCAGACAGGCACATGTACTACACCTACCGTATAGCTACCATATCCCTGTTGCAGATGTCACTCACCATCACATGTATGTTCTGAGGGCTCCACAACATGTAACCTATGTGGTGCATCCAATAACTGCATAGAAATGGGATAGCATGACACAGTAGGCAGGGGTTTGATACCCTGTGCTGGTAGGTGTGTGACACAAACATGCTTAGGTTTTACACTCCCTCCCCACCCTGATGTGTCTTTGCCTCTGTCTGCCTCTCTCACTCCCTCTCTGGTGGATGTGGAGACCTACACCTGCTTTGCTTAGGCAGCAGCATGTGTATTTTCAGTGATGCACATGATCACCTGATGGCCTCTGCATGAATTGCAGCCCTCCCATAGCTGATTGCATGTGGAATAGCTGTGGTAACATTCCCATAGCCAGTTGCATGGAAACACACTCCAATATCTAGGAACAGCATATCGGTGTTCACCCTTTTCATTCACTGTGAGCAGGAATTAGATCTGTTGTTTGGCAAACAGCATCACAGATGGATTGGAGATTTACCTCTAAAAACATACACTGTAGAAACAGGGCAACACACAGGAGGGGTATGTGCCTGACCTGACTACAGACTGTAAGTGCTGCTATACTACATGTGGAGTAATGTTGGTTTAACAGTGTGTGTGTGGATATGGCTGTCCTACATGTTTTAATACCTGCCATGTCAGTTCTATGTTTATGAGGAATCTGCATCTGCAGGGTCATCTGCAGACTGGGCAGTGTGTTGTGCCCTTGGTTTCATGTGTTACCCACAGAGCATGTATCTGTGAACTGCAGAAGGTAGTGTGAGGACTGCAGTCTGTAGATGGTGAAAGCCGTGACAGTTACTGATTTCATATCCCTCATAGGAAGCATGTTGCAACAAACCCTGTTACAACAGTAAATGTATGAGGTTATCACAGCAACATGTCAATATTGGCCCTTTGTATGTGCTTTCAGCCACAACTCTGTCAACCTTTGTACATATGTCATGCATTAAGAGGTGCATATGTGCTGTACATCATCATTAGTGTCATCATATCTCATAACAAGCCAGTGAGATATCAGACTGCTACACATGTTATGTACAGTAGGGGTTATATTTGATGACATAATCTTGACATACTGTGGTCGTTTGTACAGTACTGAGGTCGGTGTACCTATGGTGAATGTTGACAGTGTGTGTACTGTTAATATGTTCTTTAGCCTGTGTACAAACTGTGATAGATGTCATTATTATAGGTCCCATCCTATCTGATGTTACATGCTACTCCACTGTATGTTACCGTATTGGCTTACATGTTTGTAGGGCCATACACACACATGTCCCATACCACGGACAGCCAGCAGACCAAACCGTGTAGCAGCCAAGTATATGTAGGGTTAGTCTGTGAGTGGCACATATGAGGATGGTGTTGAACAGATAGTCCATATACTGTACTTTTATGCTAGCTTACCATATGTGGCTGTGGCTGTGTTCACATTGTCTGTGGTTATGCTCTTTCACACAGGTGTATCTTACCCTGTGCTGTGGCATACCTGCAGAGCCTGCTATATATGCAGGTACATGTGCATTCCCCCATAGGAGGTGTAGGCCAGTGTTGAGCCAGTCTGCCTGTAGCCTGCACAGTGCATTGTTACATGCCTAGCAGCATAGTGTACTTACCCAGTGAGATGTCATGAGCAGATACTTGCTGGATGTACTGCTGCTGGGCCTCCCTTAACAATCATGTATGTCAGACAGAGCAGTGGGATGCTGTACAGATGTATGCCAATATCTAGTGGGTAGTATGTGGCCATGGCACCCCTGAACCAGTGGCTATTATGTGTCAGGCCAGACAGGGGTGTGTGAATGGATAACCTATAGTGGCATATGTATACCAGTCCTTATGTGTTATACCCATCTACATGCCATTAACATCCATATTGCCATGCATGGTACACATGTTTTGCACTTAGGGGGTTTGTATATACCTCTGTACTGTAGAGAATGTTTCAGAATGTCCACATATATTGGCCAATATCTGTTCTGTAGTCCACATGGGCATTACGTGCTAGCAATGGTACTTTACTATGATGTCCTTAGGATGTCTGTCAGTAGCCAATGGCACACATGTGGAAAGCAGATGTGACCTCCCACACACACCATGTCTGTGAAGACAATCCCAATTGCAGTAGCAATTGTCTACTAATATACCTGCTATACGTACCTGACATCCACTTGCACTATGATGTTGGGACTGTAGGGGCTGGGGTAGGGCTACACTCCATGTCCAGGACATATGGTGAAAATATCTGTACATATAATTATTCAGATATCTATATATATGATTACACATATACATATCGACATATATAGATGGGTATGTATATGTACATATATATATATATATATATATATATATATATATATATATATATATATATATATACACACCAATATATATATATATACAGAGCAATATATGTCTACACATATACAGACAGTGATACATATGCACATATATGTATGGATATCTAAAGATATATCGACAGTAGTAGGTATATCAGAATAGATATGTATGCACATATAGTTATAGATATCTATATATATATATATCTATCTATCTATATATATATATATATATATATATATATATATATATATATATATATTTATATACCAACATAAATAGGCATATCTGTACACATAGGATGTGCATACATATATAGCTGTATACACATATATCTATATGCACATATATGTATACCTATACATACACATATGTATAGATACATATATGCATAGATATGTCTACATATGTACATACAAAGAGATGTACACATGGCCATATATATATATGTAGCACTATACAGATGTGTATACAGACATATGTATGTCAACAGCAACTAACACTAGGTAAGACTGCAATCCAAATTGTAGCTTGCTACAGATCCCTCACCATGCCCCAAAATTCTCACTACACCTTTCTAAACATACTGGAAAATATTAAGATACAACCAAACACCCTAATACTGGGTGATTTCAACTACCTTGCCATTAACTGGGAAAACTACTCGAGTACCAACTCCTTTTCCCAACGGTTCTTGGAATTCATAAATTCCAACGCCCTGGATCAGCTAATCCATTGTCCCACCAGGGGCTCCAATATCATAGACCTGGTCATTACCAACATGGGAGATAGATGCTCCACACCAGTGGTCACCCCCTCATTGGTCAGGTCTGACCATAAGCAAATCACCCTTGACATCCACATCCCACCCCCAACCCCCCAGTAAGGAAACCTCCTTAAAATACTTCTCCAAAGCCAAATTCATGCTACTGAAGTCAGAAGTGACAAACTTCATGACACCCATGCAGATGGGATATGAAAGTTTGACTGCAGAATCCTACACTAAGGCACTGCACAAGCACATCCACTCATGCATGAATCATGCCATCCCAAATAGAACCAAGATGCTCTCCTCCAAAAAAAGGAAGCCGATCTGGTGGTCCCCTGCTATAAACACAACAGAAGGAAGAAACTGTTGCAGAAAAGAGGAAAATCCCAGGATGCAAAAAACTACCTCACCAGCCTCAGTAAGAAGCTGAGATCCCTCATAAAATCCTCAAAAGCTAGTTACGAAAATAAAATTGCCAAAGATTCCAAAGACAACCACAAGGCATTCTATAGTTATGTCAAGAATCTAAATGGCAATGCTCAGATCTGCTCTGAGCTACAACAGAATGGCATTAAATATACTGATCCCAAGGATATTGCCAATATCTTGGCAGATCAATTTAGTGCCAACTTAACCCCCCTCTCACCCCCTAAAGGGCCTATCTCAATACCAAAATATTGCCAAATTTCGGTAATCACGGCCACACAGGTAGAAACCACACTCTCCAAAGCTAAGAATACAGCATCCATGGGACCAGATGACATCCCAGGCTGTGTACTACATGAACTACAAAATGAACTTGTACCTCACCTAAGTGTCATATTTAATCATAGCCTCACATCAGGCTTTGTGCACACTGAGTGGTGCACAGCCACAGTTATTCCACTCCACAAGGGGGGATCCACCTTGGATCCCGGGAACTACCGTCCCATCAGTCTGATGAGCCTGATGTGCAAGGGCATGGAACGCATTATCATGGAACTTATAAACAAAGACATTGGCAACCTTCAAACACTGGACCCCACCCAGTTTGGGTTTCTGAAGGGCCGATCTTGTCTCCTGAATCTGATTGATGTCTTCGAATCTGTCTCCAGAGCTGTGGACGAGGGTAAGGAGGTCCACACAGCCTATCTGGACCTTGCCAAGGCCTTCAACACCATCCCCCACTCTGGAATCATAGATAAACTTACTAAGCTGGGCATAAATCCCTATGTCACTTGATGGGTTGCCAACTGGCTTACTGACAGAACCTAGACTGTAAAAGTAGCCGACTCCAAATCCAGCTCCAGACAAGTGACAAGTGGAGTACCTCAGGGTTTAGTCCTGGGACTACTCTTGTTTGGCATCTACTTCTCTGAAGTACAGGCCAACACTAAGGGACTCCAGCTAACAAAGTTCGCAGATGACTGCAAACTGGGAGTCATTATTGAATCCCCAAATGAAGTGGATATTCTACAAAAGGGCCTTACAGAAACAGATGCCTGGTGCCAGAGCCATGGGCTCAAGCTTAATGCCAAGAAATGTATAGTTATCCCCTTTAGAAAAAAACATTTACCCAAGAATTACCACATAGGTGACAGTACACTAAACATTGAAAGTGTGATGAGAGACTTAGGGACACAGGTGGACAGTGGTCTCACCTTCGATAACCACATCGCCACAACAGTCAGGAAATCCTTCTATGTGGCACACCTCATTACTAAGGGCTTTTCATCCAGAAAAAAAGAGATCATTGTCACACTGTACTCATCTCTCATTAGACCCATTATAGAGTATAATGCCCCATTTGGTATGTACCTCACAAGACATCTGCAACAGCTGGAAAGGCCACAGAAATACCTCACTAAAAGAATCACAGGCCTAAAGCAGATGCCATATGCTGACTGTCTAAAAGAACTCCAGCTATACTCTGTGGCATATCATCTACTCAGAGACGATCTCTGCTTAACATACAAGGCCATGTCAAACCCTAAGCTGTTGGACATGCACCACTTAAAGAAATCTCAATCCCTCAGAGCCACACGCTCCAGGGATCTAAACCTTGTCATCACAATGAACAAAACATGCTGGAGGGATAAGTTCCTGACCCAGATAGTCCCCATACTCTGGAATATACTGCCCATACATGTCACGCAGCGCCCTCCTTGACCCTATTCAAAAGAAACCTTGATGATTGGATGGGAGATAGGAAATTCACCCCGGGGATCATGTCAGTCACCCTGCTAGACAGGGGTCCAGGGGAGTAAATATTGTGGGAAGAAATATCCACGGAATTTTTATGGGTAGGCTTGTATAGGCCCTAGGGCCAATAGCCAAGTACCAGCCTATGAACCTATGAACCTATGAACCTATGTGTATACCTGTGTATGTACATGTAGACATCTATACACTTATGATATGTATACAACCATATACCTGTCATGAGTAAACGTCATGGTTGTGTATACCCTCCCACATGTATCCCACCGTATGTATCTGCTATGTGTACATTATGATAAAACAACATATGTGATGCAACAGTCATATTAATGACAAGGTCTACACAATCTAGGAAGTAAAGGCAATTGTTCAATACCACTCAATATGTGCAATGACAGCTATATTGGTAATACAACAGCTTTCACCACTGTGGTCATGGTGTAGTGGTTAAGTGCTGCGACTTCAGTGTAAAGGGTCCTGAGTTCAAGACCTGTAAGGGCTGCTCATTTTGTTGCTGGGCAGAACAAGGTCTGTTGGATGCAGAGTGGTTAAGGCAGTGTTTGTGCAATGTAAGCCACACACTTTAGTATCACAACATTGCTAAGTAGGGGTCTAGTCCCAGTGTTGGCAAGTAACAGTGTTTGTGTATGTGGATGGGAATGCATCAGGTTGCAGGGTATGCATGCCTCAGCAGGTCACCTATCCATGTGACACAGGCAATACCCAGAATAGTAACCTGTGAAATGGTTTCGACTGTACCCCAGATTAACATACACACATTGATAGCACTCATTAACATCACAGTCTTCTAAATGCCCACACAAGTGGACACAACACAAGGCCTGTTGCTACATTACCTGCCTGATATGTGTGTAGTGGAGTTACATGGCCTCAATGCTGTCATTCAGTATGCACCCTCTGTATGGCCAGAATGATGTACCTGGCCCGTATATGGGTGGGCTACTATGTTGTACCCATAATAGCTTCCACTGGTGTGTCATGCGTATGTAATGCTCAGTACATGCCAGATATGCTGCTCCGTCAGCCCATCATGTGTCAGCTGTAATATTTGGATACACTCCCTGGTGTTGACTATTACTTCCCCAGTGCATCTGTAGAGCTGCATACATGGGTTGTAGGTGACCTCTCTGCTGACTGCAGTATTAAGTGTGTACCTGGAGTCTACCTTCCCTCTGGATGCATGTTCCATGCTACAGACCATATTATACTATTTGCTGTCCTGTGAGTACATGACAAGTATTCCTGGTATGCAATGTGACACTCCATGTACTGCACGGTCCCAAAGGGGGGTACAGCCGTATGAACACCCCACAATCACACGTGCATACATGGCCACACACATATACACACACATGCACACACACATCATACATGCATCTACCTCCCACCACTTCACCAGAGTGACCCTGCAGGCAAAATAACTAACCACCAGGATGCAAACACACACACACACACACACACACACACACACACACACACACACACACACACACACACACACACACACATACAGGTGAGATTGCACAATGATCGTACACACAGTCCTCCTATTATCCATCTGCCAACATGCAGAACATACGGTACAGAACAGTATGCAGTTCAGCTATACTCACTCCATGCTAGCAATGGCATACATCTGTATAATGCATGTGCTGTGACTAGGTGATGCCCCTTCCCCGGATACCACTGCACCCATGTACACAGTGTTGCTGTGCACTTGTTCTGCACTCTGCCATGTACTGTGCAGGACAACTCACAGGTGTACACCCCATTGGGAAATTTGTAATACTGTGTCAGTTATGTCAGCTGTACCTCTCACAGCCCCTATGTGTTTCAACAACACATACATGGGATGATATGTGGACTGTTGTCATTGGTGAATGCCTGATGCCTGATTTACTGCTGTCACTATCAAAAGACCATGTATGACCACTGCAAAAATGCTTACACTGACAACCATCAGAGCATACCATGGCTATGAGGGATGTACACACCTTTATTGATTTTACACACACATCCATGATCTGCCATGGGAACACAACACTGCATACCTTAGCAGTACACAAGCCCAGTATGTACATATGTCCTCTACTTTTACATGCAGTGTCTACAGATTGTGTTAGGTGTGCAGCTGCTGACCACAATGTATACACACCATGTGGGCATATGTGTGACCACCCTTATCATGACGGTTTATCACGCCTGTTGTATGTACTACAGCAGTCACTGCTCCTGACAGGGGTATACCAGCATGGGCCTTCTGCAATTGCCAGTGTATGTTCAGTCTACCCTACACATGTCCCCCTATTCTGCATGATTGCAGGGTCTACTCATGCACATCCCATGGTGTTTACACAATGCCATCATTATTGCAGTGTGGGTAGGGTTACAGTTGCCACAGGTCCTGAACTTGACGATATGCAGAAATAGCCATTGCTACCATCCTTAGGATCCCTGCTGCTGTGCACTGGTGTTTCATGCTGAGACCCGCAGATGCATGACAAGTAAGCCCTACACATTTGTGTCAGCTTGCAGTGTCCCATACACTGAACACCACATGTTGCAGCCTAGACCCAGCTGATAATGTGGACTACTGTAATGCCATATGCCATAGTGTATCTCAACAGCAGTTGGCATTGCCCTACAGGTATATACACTGGTGTTGCACTGCAAATGGGTGTTGTTCAGAACATGTCACGACTGTAGGCCATGTCTACCAACAGTATGTTACCCCCTGTGGACACATTCTGCAATGACAGGATGTAAGTTGTCATGCAGGTGTGTGACATACCCTTTCAATACCCCATCATGGTCGCCCCTGTGAGACCATGCATTTCACAGCAACAATACATGCACATGTATAGCATGCATTCAGTGTAGGTGTGTTATATGTGTGCATGGAATATACCATCACCATTACATGTCCGGTGTGTTGGCATGCTTCTACATAAGACATACTCACCAGCTACAGGCTGCTGCCTTGTTGTTACCCCAGAGGGACCTACATAAGTGGGTGAGAGATGCAATATCAGTGGCCACACCTGAGGCACTGCTACAGGCTGGGTGCAGTACTACCATACATCAACTGTAAATTCCCACAATACTACCACATCTGGACATCTGTTTATCACTACAATGCAGCAACACAATATATGTATGACATATCAGATATGCATGATCTACCTGTACCACTGCGAATATTTACACAACAGTGGTTTACTGATGTGCCCCGTGTCCTTACCTGCACACTCCTTGACTTTTTTGTGGATCACACCCACCTCCATGAAGGGATCCAGTGTTGATGGTGTTCCGGATGGGCAGGTGCCATGAGGCTGGCCAGGGGCTCCTCCACACATGTCAGGGGGGATGGATGGCATGGAACCCCCTGTGGCGAGGTGATCCCCCAGACTGCAGCAGCACACCAATGGGCATTGCGACGCAGGTCACTGCAATGATGCCTGACCTGCTCATAACTGCAGTTATGCAGGCCAACATCATTGACCCTGTGGACTAGATCATTCCAGAGGGCAGTCCGCTCCTGCTGGTCATGGGCTATTCTGCCAAAGAGAAACTGTTAGTACTGAACCAGGTGTTTGTTAATGACCTCATTCTCCTCTGCTGAATACACAGGCAACCTGATGTGTGACATCTTGCCTGAAAGACATGAAGATGGAAACAGGCCTGAGCATCTCATATGGCAAGGTTACCACAGTTTGTAATACACATCTGTTACCCCCCCCACTATATCAGCTTCCTACGCCCCACCATAGCAGCTTCAACAGACTATACAAATAACTCATTAGGTATGGCTACAGCTTAACTACTTTTGGACAGATTGTGTATTGTACCACACCTTCTGCTATGTGATTGTAGCCATGTCCCCTGTGTGGACACTAACATTGCTGGTCTGTTACAGACTATTCACTTGCAAGCCATAGTCAGGGCCACTATGGTTACATATAGGCCAGTGGTATGGCTACTCTGAGATTGCTGCACATCTAACAGTCTGTGTTATTGGAGGATCTATGCATGCTGTTGGACATGTGTAGACTATTACTACCAACAAATGTACTATAACAGTGACACAATAACATGTATAAGTTCCATTGACCAGCGGATACACCTCTCCCCACCCATCTGACCAGGATACCTGGCCACATCACATGTGTGTGCCAACCTGGGGCCTACTCATGTACTGTTACAGCAATACCATCAGGTAGAACCACCCAGGTAATGTTGGCCTCCACCCAGGGCACACACCAACATATTCCTGTCACCTGAGCTCAGGTCTAGGGTCTGTTCCATACCAGGCACCACAAACACATGAGGGATGTGCTACATCAGTCTGAGGCACCCAGTACACATTCACATGGCCAACATGCTCCTCCTGCTTAGCTGACAGACCTGGCACCTTCAGGACATGGACTGCTGTTGTGAGTGGCAGTTGGTGGGAGCCTTGTTCTCATTGTGCCCATATTGGAGAACATGGGGTTTCCACATCACGGACCACACACACCATCCACGTTGTTTACCCACCACATGTGTCAGATACCACCCCTGTAGACTGTCCTCTATATCTACCAAACCTGACCACCTCCACGTGTGTATCTGCCGTACTTCCCCATATTCCCATTGCATACATCACGATGGGGGCATTGTGGTGCTAGGAAGGGACTAACATGTGGCATACCCATCCATGGTGCACACATTGCCAGCTATAGATATCTGTGTGTATTGCTATGTGTGCTGCTGCTGCCTTGCACATAGCACACATCACTGTGGTAGTGATATAGTGGACATGTCTTTCCATGCATATCTGTTTGTATGTGTGTTTGTACATATGTAGACATGTGCATATAGGTATATATCTATATATGTGTAGATATATGTGAATTCATATATATGTGCACATATATGTGTCTACACATGGGTATATGTATATTTCTGGACATACATGCTGATATACATTTATCCTTATATATTATATATGTGACATATGTACACATATGCATACCTATATGTGGTGTACATTCAGACATCAGCTCCACAATCTCACAACACCTTCATGCACAGCTGCACTGTTCTGCCTTGCTACAACACAGACAGGTGCCACATATGGACATGGCCTGACTTTAGTGGGGTATATGTAGGACCTTTTGCAGGTAACCTTATTACACACCTATGGCATTCCAGCATGCTACATTACAGACACACCTAGGCATCCTGCCAGTCATGGTCCATGGCTCCCACATGTCCATCGTAATGGCATTACTTCCACCACCAGCTATTGGCCATGTCATATACATAATTCCCATTACACAACACACACTATGATGGCTTATAGCCTGTCTGTCAGTGCTGACCTGCACAGTTAACAGCTATGGCCCTCTACCCACAGGGACAATCACTGTTGTCTATAGCAGTTGTTCAGTTGAACATCATCACAACAACACCTGATGGCACAGTCTAAATCATTCCACATCATCTATCACATTATGATGGACCAGGTACTACATTCTAATACATATACTTCACATACCTGTTGTGGGAATGATGTATTTATGAGTGCCAGTTGCCTAGATGACTGTGTTTTCAGCTGTTATTTTTCTTAGTTTTTTCCGCTTTTGTTTTATCTCTGTCTCTCTCTCTCTCTCTCTCTCTCTCTCTCTCTCTCTCTCTCTCTCTCTCTCTCTCTCTCTCTATCTCTCTCCATGGTCCCTTTACCTTTCCTGTGTGATGGACACCTTTCCTGTGTGTGGGCATCAGTGTTACAGACAGCAGGCAGCAATACCTCTTCCAGGGCAACCGGCACACTCAGGCCAGCTACATATTTTTAGGAGGTTCCAGAACTACAGACAGAGTGTCAGTAGAGTTGTGTTATGCTTTGTATAGTACTGGTGTTACAAGGTGTGTGTACATACTAGTTTACATTGGAATGTAGTCTGTCTGCATAGTTCTCAACTGTGGGCCTATCCTGTTGGTAGCCAGAGGTGTGCCTATCATGTTTTGTCTGTCCACCACACAGGTCCCGTGTCAGATATTTCACTGGCAGTGTGTGTGTTGTGTGATATCACTACATGGCTACATCCATTTATGTTTCTAACCTCAATTTCCTGGCTAAGGGTATGTTGCAGACTATTCTGTAACACCAGCAACTTGCTTAGTGTATGGCAACAGTTTTTCACATATGGGCCTGTGTTCCAGCCTCTGTCCTCCACCTACATACCAAGCTTTGCACATATGACATGCTGTCAGGGGTTGTTCTGTAGTGGGCTGTGTGTGTATCACACTGCTATTGCTGCCATCAGTCCACTGCTGTTGTATCACCCACACATACAGTGATGCTGGGGCCATATATGTGTGGGCTTCACCTACACAATACATGTGTGTCCTTATGCACTTCAGAGGCCAGTGTATGTAACAGTGGTATATGGCCCTGTAGTATTGAGTCTATGGGGATGGGATGCACCATAAATAACGTAGGCTGTGGGGGTATCAGGGTTGAGCTCGCTTAAGGTATCTGGATGTACAGTACTGTATACTTCACCTATATTTACATTACTCACATAAATTGGGTTAATGCAGGCCTACTGCCTCCTGCCATACAGACTGTTCTGTTTGTCAGTGTGCTTGTGATGGTGTCAGTTATGCCTTGTTATGTCACAGTTATATCCCATTTGGTCAACTGAAGTCTTAACCACCTAGTGATTTTGTACAGAATGTAGATAGGGGCTGCTGAACTATACACCTGCATTACATACTGTTGATTTTTGGTATCCTGTGGCCCAACCTGTCTTTACTATTGTACAATTTGAAGGCTTTGGCCTGGACAGCAACAGTTGTGAACCTTTCCAGACTACTGTATTAGTATAAATGTTTCACAGTTGCATTACTCTGTTTATATGGATGTCAGTGTCCGAACAGCTATATGACATGGCATATAGAACTTTAATAGTACACAAATAAAGGTTTTCCATTTCTACAAACCTGTGTGTGCTGTTTTTTCTATGACCTCTCAGTAGGTATATGTTGCAGGCAATGATTGTAATTTGTATGGGTGGCCCATACAGTGTCCAATTGTTCAGGTGTGAACTGTAGGCATAGAGGCTGTTCCATATTGTGTGCACCTTCTACATATGTATCTTACTGTACATAACTCTGCATGTGTCTGTGTAGTCACATGTATATCCGTATATATGAGGATATATATATATATATATATATATATATATATATATATATATATATATATATATACATCTGCATATCTGTGTCTGTGTATATGTATCCTGGGGATGTTGATAGCTTCCAAATTTTACATTTCCTATGGGAGCCAGACTGTACTGCATGATATGTCACCAATACCAGCCTGACATCATACAGGTGGGTTGTAGTGCTGTTAACCTCTTGTGTCCATGTAATGGCAGGTCCTGCTTATGGGATCTGTGCCACTTGGTAGTGTATTGCAGGGCAGACGTATTTGGCTTTGGTATGGGGGTATGCCTATCCGTGCATGCCGTATATTGTTTGGGGCATCTTAACCCCCATTAACTGTGTATGTTGACATATTTGTTTTTGTCAGTCTACCATTGCTATCTACGGTGGTGCTGTGGTAACGTTGTCGCCTCACAGTAAGACGCTGTCCAGTTCGATTCTCAGCTAGAGCATCTTCTGCGTGGAGACATGCATGAATGGGCGTACCTTTGTTGAAGGTTGTGCATCAGGGCTGGTAACCTGGCACGTAAATATCAACTACCAATCATTAGCGGACCAGAGTTCTGCTGTGGCGACCCCTAACTGGGAAAAGCCGAAAGACACAACAACAACCATTGCTATCTACAGATGTGTGGATATATATATATATATATATATATATATATATATATATATATATATATACATATGTTGTATCTGTTTAGATATTAATATATTTATACACACACATACATCTAGATGTTGGTATACATTCTCTGTACTGTTGCATGAATGGGCTGCATGTTATGCTTCTGAATGCATTAGATTTATGGATATCTGGCATGGCTTGGTGGTAAATCACTTTATCTATGGTGTGCAGGGGCCTGCATTCAAGCCTTGCAGAGGATGTTTATTTTGTTGCTGGGCAGAACACAGACCATTGGATACAGAGTGATTAAGGCACTTTAATGCAGTTGTAGGCCGGTTTGAGCGTGTTTGTGCTGTGGTAAGCAATGCTAACTTTCAGTTACAGTTTCTTACACTCAGTTAGCTTCTACATTGCTTCACCTGTATAGGCAGTGCTTACCCCCATGCAAACGCACTTAAACCCGCTTACTAGTGCTTACATATACTTACTACTGCTTATTTGTGCTTTAACCTGCTTACGAGTGCCTTATTCATTATGACACTGACACTTCACATGTGCATTTCCTGCAGTACTCCAGTTCATAAATATATGTTATATAGTGGGTTTTGCAACACACAAATTGGTTATAACATGCTTTGCCATGTAAAATAGACTTGTGCTGCAGTGGGACTCGAACTGGGAATTCCTGCTCATTATGCAAATGCTCTGCACACTACACTATTGCTGTGCTGTTTCATTTGCATATGTCTTCCTTGTTATCCTCTTCAGCCTTTTAAGCTGCTTTAACTGTAGCTAAGCGATGGGCACACCCGCGCACCTACAGTTAGCTGTACTCAGATTTTTAAAAAACAATAAAAGGGTTTGTACATTTACTTTTTATGTACTGTTGCTGTTGTGCACATGGTGAACTGTTGGTGGGGATATGCGGACACCTATTAGCAGTCTTGCTCATTTCTTACCACTTTCTGCTGTTCTACATTGCAGGGGCGTGTTTATTCTGAGAGCTCTGCTCTCAGACAAACCCCCTGCAGTCGTATACGCTCCGTGTAAGCAGAGGAATGCGGGCAGCATGCCTTATTAATATGCATGGCGCGCTGCCATCCTGCTCCTAAACGGGTGCTTCTGTGCAGGTCTACGCTAGTCCTGCACTGCAGTTTAGTAAATCCAGGGAAATATTTAAAGAACAGGTTTACGGACAGAAAATGTATGCAATTTATGTCATTTAAAAGTGTCCTTTCTCAAAGTGATAGCTTTTATTGCCCTGTTATACTCAACATGCATTTCAAATTCTTTGAGTTTTAGTAAAAATATAGGGGCTTCAGCTACTTTCACTTGATAATAGTAGTTCCACGTCATATAAACTCTGTTATAAATGTTAGTAACTGTCAGGTCAAGCATACACATTTGTTAAATGTAAGTAATATAGTTCATCACTTTCTGAGCAAGTATGACATTTAAGAGGAGTTATTTTTAGAGGACAAGATGGCTGCAAACCCTTCACTGGGGTCTTCACTCCTATGGCCCCTTAACTTAATATTCTCCCACCATCTTTGTGACATATAGGAAAAGGAACAATTACTAACAAGTAATGTAATGATTCTCCCATTCCTTCTCTGAGGTGCACCAACCATAGACCACAGAAAACTTCCTAACAATTACAGAAAATCTCTCCCTACAAAGAAGTAAGAAATAAATCCAGACTAAAGAACAAATGCTTGAGCAACTGTGATTTAAGCATGATAAAATGTCTTTAAAATCTCTATCACCAAGAGATTTTCAGGTTTCTGTGATAGTTTATGCAGAATAACACCTCATTTATGTTATGATGTTTTGTCAAAAAGTATATTTTACTACCCTCAAATAATTATTAGAAGAATAAGTCTTATAACTCTCTTTTCTGTTAATAACAACTTAATTTGTGTTCCTGCCTATTGCATTTATCTTTGCTGATGAAGATCCTAAGTTTCTTTAAAAGAAATGAGAGAGTTTGAAATACATTTTGAATATAACTGTGATACAGAAAACAATGGGGTGGAGATGAAAATACTTTATTCTTGTTAGACAGCTATACTGATGGCTGTCTCTAAAAGTCATAGGTTTCCATGTTTAATGAAATAAAACAGAAATAAAATTAAAAAAAAAAAATCATCCATTATGACAAAATAAAGTTCTACGCCAATCCTCCCTCTACTCTCAGATCAGACCCAGAGAAATTCTGGAGCTCTATTAAACAGACTCTTCATCCAGGAAACCTTTCCTCTCCTAACCCATGTCCCAGTGCAACACCTGAAGACATACCCAACACATTTAACAATCATTTTATAAACTCAATAACCTCCATAATAAATTCTCTCCCCCCCAGAAGCAACAATAGCACCCCCACAAACTCTATACCTCTTCCAAACCCTCCTAACTCCTTCTCTCTAAAAGCAATATCAACTAACTATGTAAAGTCATTACTCTCTAAACTTAAACCTTGCTCCCCATCTGTTGACAAGCTACCCTCTTACTTCCTGCAGATTGCCTCTGAACCTCTTGCCTATCCTGTATCCATCTTAATCAACCAATCCATTTCTGAATCCTATGTCTCCACTGTATGGAAGAATTTCTTTACTTAATCCATTCACAAAGGGGGCACCTCCTCAGATATATCCAACTTCAGACCATTTGCCTTACTCTCTCCACTGTCAAAAATACCAGAGAAATGCATTCACAAGCAGGTAGTGCATTATCTTCACCAGGAAAACCTTCTCACACCTATACAGCATGGTTTCTGTCCCAAGCATAGTACAACTATTGCACTCATATCATTCATCAACATAGCCTGCCTAGCTTGGGATAACAATAAACTTGTCTCATGCCTATTCCTTGACCTTTCTAAAGCCTTTGACACTATCTGTCACCCACCCCTTCTAGATAAACTCACTAACTTACATTTCTTTCCCCTACTATCTCCTGGTTCTCCAGCTATCTCTGTACCTGCCAGCAATCAGTTAAATGGCTCTCTGCACTATCCTCCCATCTCACTGTACAAATGGGAGTCCCAAAAGAGTCCATACTTGGACCACTACTCTTTAATATTTTCACCAACTTGCTCTACTCCTCTTGCCCCCAGTCATCTCTTTTGCAATATGCTGATGACTCAACTGTTATAACCATTGCTGACAACCCAACTGACCTCCACTCAACTACCCAGGCATTCTTCCACACCACTGAGACTTGGCTTAGTGATAACAAACTAATACTTAATCCAAAAAAAAATAAGCTCCTACTCTTCCTCCCTAAAAACATCACCACCCTCAAAAGTACATTTACCATCTAAAACTGCAACAACACTATCATCTCAGCTGAATCTAGTACTAAATTGCTAGGTGTTACAGCAGATGATCAGCTTAAGTTTGATCTCCATATTACTAACTCAGTAAAAAGAACTCATCAGAAACTTGGACACCTTTTCCGTAGCAAGAAATACTTAACTAACACTGCCAGAATAACTCTCTCTCAGGCTTTATTACTCCCAATACTCCTGTACAGCTGCCACATATTCACAAACCTAAATTTTACACTTATTTCCAAGCTTGAAACTACCTATAATAAAATTGCCAGATTTGCAGCTTACCAAATCTACAAGTCACACCACTGCATAGCACTACAGCAACTAGACTGGCTAGAATTCCCTCAGCTGCTCCAACTATACCAACTACAAATCATCCACTCTGTCCTCTACCTAACCTCCTTCTGCCCCAGCCTCTCCACTATCATATCCAAATATTCCCCTGCAAGGATGCTACGCAGCTCAAATCAAGAATTATTAGACATCTACAAACCAAAAAACAAAATAGGCTGCCTTCTCTATAACTATAACCCAGCTATATCATGGAACCAACTCCCCTTGGAAATAAAATCCCTCCAGCATAGCAAAAGTTTTAAATTAGCCACAAGGAAATACCTAAAAACAAAGTGGTCTTGCCAGTGTAGTCAACCACCCTGAAACTACCATCCTTTCACCTATTTCACCACCTCACTCTTAATGTATCTCTAACACTATTCCCCTGCCTCTTCCTACCTCTTCCCTTCCTCTATCTCCAACACTCTTAATTCTTACAGTCTCAAAACAACCTACCTATCTAGTCTGTCTCCTATATCCTACCTCCCCTACATCTCCTACTAGCCATTCTTACTTTCCTTTCTTGTTTTCAAAATCCTATACAACTAGGTCCTACCCACTTTAAATAAGCATCTACCTAACTATTAATTAATTTTGCTCTAAGCAGCTTAAATAATATTGTAACTAGTCACATTTTCTTCTGCTAATTGTTTAAAACCTTGTTTGTAACAACTCACATACTTGTCTGCCAATTGTTAATACTCTGTATAACTGAATTGCCTGAGGAGCTTTTTTTCTCTCCATTTCTCTGCTTGTAAGATCCTATAGCTCATTGTTACTACTATGTTACTAAAATTTAATAAATTGTTTTCTAGTCTTGAGGAGCTTTTCTCCCTGGGTCTCTGCTGAAAATGAACCAAAAGCTCAGCCAGACTAACCTGGTTAACAAATGTAAAATAAATAAATAAAAATAAAATAAATAATGGATCAATTAATATTACACAAATGTTTAAAGCTAGGAACTTGAAATATAACTGTTGGCATTTCTTATTGAATCATCTATTTAGCGTAAGATATTAGCACTGTTTTCAACAGCATCAAGAAGCATATGAAATACTGAAATTATTACATAACTAGAAAGTTTCACTTTGGTCCTGAAATTTTTTTTAATGAACCCTAACTCTGATGAATTTGCCCTCCTTTTAGGAGGTAGTGCTAGAAGCAGATGGATGAATTCATTTAGTTTAAGTACAGGAGATCACTACGGTGAATAAAGAGTCCTGCTGTGGTAAGGCTATGAGAGTGGACTGGATCCAAACTAAAATGTTAAAGTTACTGGACATTGCTGAAGTGTCACTGTTAATGTCCTTTTTCAGTCCATCTATCCATCCACTCATCCATCCATCCATCCTTAACCCCCCCTTTTCCCATGTTTGTGTACATAGGGAAGGGGTATCACATAAACAGTGACAATCGTCTACAGCCAATGTTCACTCCACAGGATGGCTAGCTAGAAAAGTGGATCAGAACCTCTGAATAGGAAAAATGGGATACTGACCCTGATTTTTAGAAAGGCATGGGATGAGTGATTTCAGTTTCAGACATGTCATACTTTGCAGTCTCCTTGAACAAAAAAGAATATATTAAGGTACTGGAAAAGATACTTTATCCAGTACTGAGCCATTGATTCGGCAGGATCAATGCAGATCCCATCCAGGCCATAGAAACATAGACCAACTCTTTGAAAAGCACAGATTTTGGAAATATCTTGGGAATTTATTAATCTTGTCTGTCTGTGTTTTGGTAATCATGTTTTCCTGTGTTTTGCAGACATGAGAAAGGCATATGACCACTTTTCTTGGAATGATTTGTGGAAAGAAGTGCAACAGTTCAAGGTCTCATGGCTGCTGTTATTTGCCATTCAGTCATAGTTTATGATGAGTAAGAGTTTTGACTACATTCTCATTAAGTCATATACTTTTATGTTGAGTTGGATGACTTTACTGGAGGGTGTGTTTTGTCTCACTAAATGCCTGTCATTTTTATGGACAGAGATACCAAGATGCAGTCAAAGTCTACAGTTTATCCAGCATGGGGACATGGGGATTATGTCAAATGATTTTGTGCATCATATGCTAAAAATATTCACTACTGAATGCGAAGCAGCTATAATGAAAATCAACATCTCCAAATCAGAGATGGTGTTTCTCACCAAGAAAAGAGAAGAGCAGTATCTGCAGCTGAGAGGAGTTGTTACCTCAGATGAAGAAATGACGGTGGATTTTTTTTTCTGACTTCTAAAGTGACTGTGTGAACATCCATAGTCATCCTCATTTACTAGGTAACTAGGGAATGAAAGTAGATATATCTGGGATACTGACTGATGGTTGGAGGCAATGATAGTTATATAACAGGCTGTACTGGACACTGGTGACAAAGTGAGAGCTGAGCCATGGGATTAAGCTTCCAGTTGATCAGTGTATATTCTGAACCTCACCTATGTTCATAAACTTTGCGTAGCAAGTAAAAGGCGACATCCTGGATACAAGTTTAAGAAATGCAGTTCTTTCACAGGGTATCTAATCTAAATGTCCACAATGGAGACAGAAGCCTAGCAACCTTGGAAGAATTTAGAGTAAATCCACTGCTTCTGCATGTTAAAGGGAGTCATTGAAGGTAACCTGGACATATTGCAATTATGTACCATGATTATATACCATTTTAGGTCATCAGCCATGACCCTAGGCAGGTCTAGGCCACACTGGAGAGAATATATTTCCTTGCTTACCTGGGAATGCCTGGGAATCTCACAGGAAGTCCTTGGGGCTATTGCTGGGGATATGGACTTGCTCTGCCTTGCTCAGATTGCTACCAGTGTGATCCTGCCTAGGACAAGAGATTTAGCAAAATGTAGATATTGATTGGTGAATGAATGAATGAATGAATGAATAGATGAATAGAGAGATGGATTCCACATGTAATTCATTTTAAACACAGCTACTAAAAAGAGCTGCAAAGAAGGATACATGAACACCTCTGAGTCTTTTTAACTAAATGAATAAATCTGTAGTGACTATACTCATAGCAATACTTATCATTCATATCACCATTTCTACATGCCAAACCTCATTGTACAATTTGTCCCTTAGAGTATTTCTTATAAGGTGTCAACATGCTGCCTCCATAAACTAGTCTAGCAGTTACTGAAAAACACACTCTGCAGTTTAGTATTTTGGTTGCCTAGACGTTATACAGTTTAACAAGCAATACATTGTCCTTAACATTTGTTTACAAATCACATGTGATGAGAAAAGATGAAACACTCACTGTATGTGTTACTATACTTAAACCCTAGTATCAAAGTAGTTTAATTCTGCTGTCCAGTCTTGTATGCAATGTTATATTTAAATATTCCAAAGTGTATTATGCTCACCCTTTACACACTGATTCTTATTTGCCTTTAGGACAAGAAAGCTATGCAATATATTTAGTCAATCCCTGTATATCATCTTCATTAGTTATTTTCTGTCAAACTTTATATCACACAGTCAAATCAAAATCAAACTAGTTTTCTTTTTTTTTCAATAATAAATCTTTATTATTTTACCAATTGTTCATACAACGAAAAAAAAAAAAAAAAAAGCAAGAAAAACAAATAATACACAAATTAAGCTACTAACACCCATACTACAAACTATGTACACTATTTACATGAATGCTTCCAACAGTTAAACAAAATCAATAAAGAAGAGAAAGGAACATCTAACAACGAGAATCAAAAGATCTAATATCATTAACATGGATTGTTACTACCAACTTTCAAATTAAGTATGCATGTCCTGGGGTTGAACTGAATTCGGTACATTAAGCTAATATAATATTGAAAATGTGTTCCCATACTTTCGGATTATTAATATTTCTTTTATTATCCTTAATTAAAAGTTTGTGTGCTAGAATATGTTTCATCGCTAAACTTTTAAAGTTTTCCCATGAAGTTTGAGATGGAGTCAACCAATTTGTAGCTATATAAAGTTTCATTAATAAGAAAATATTTATAAGTATAGTCATTTGGGTTCTATCCAAATTATTAGGAGGGATATGTAGAATCATGAATTGCCAAGAAAGTGTAGAATGTTGATAACCCATTTTTTGTAGTTGAATTTTTAAGGAATTCCAAAGTTTGTATATACATTTACAGCTCCAGAACATGTGCAAGAGGTCCACCGTTTGATCTTTACAGTATGAACATTTGGGCGAGTTTTTTGAGTTAAATTTATGCAAGCTAAGGTGTGTATAGTAGGCATTATTAAATATCATCAATTGTGTAAATATTAATTTTTGGAGAGAAACTGATTTTATTGTTAAATTAATTGCTTTTAATATTTTATTGTCTTCTATCAATGGTATATTTTCTTTCCAATATTTTGACAAGAGTATTTGATTTTGATATTTCAACTCTTTTATCAGTTCACTTGTAGAAGTTATAAATTTGGTATCTTGTCTAAGAGTTAACCATAAATTTGAACAATTAGTTAAAGTTTCCTCCTCAATTCTGAAGTCTTTGAAGTAATTAGTAGAAAGATCCTTTAATTGTCTCAATATTATTAAGTAAGATTTAGGAAGATTCATCCCCTGTAACATATCATGAATTGAATGATTAAGATATGGATACAACTCAAGTAAAGTTAAATTAACTATAAGTGGATATTTTTTAAGATCTATTAATTGATTATTGATTTTCAATTTTGGGTTCTTATGAAAAGGTTGAAAAATCAACATATGTTGCAAGAGATTTAATGATTGAAAAAGACTTTGTATTAGAATTATATATATATATATTCCTAATATGCTCCATTAAAGGAAATAGTTTAAGGGTATCTTTGCTTAAAAAAGGTAAAGCTTTCGGGTTAATATTCAAACTTACAACGTGTTTATAATTCATAACTACCCATTTAGGTGACCATTTATTACTAGATATCTCATGGTAAGCTATTCTTAAAATTCTATTAGAATTCATTATTAAGTAGTATAATTCAAAATTAGGTAGATCTAGGCCTCCAGTATTTCTCGGAGTCATCAGTTTATCATATGATATTCTAGTTTTCTTAGGTTCCCATATAAATTTAGCCGATTCCGTGTGAATTTGTTTGAAAAATTTCCTAGGGATCAAGACTTGAGTGGCTCTAAAGATGTACAAAATTCTGGGTAGCACATTCATTTTAATAATTGAAACCTTTGCCATTGTTGGTAATTTCAGATTATTCCATCTTCTTAAGTCAGACAATATATGATCCCAGAGAAACTTAACATTATTCACATAGAAATCTCTGTTATCTGTAGAAAAGACAACACCCAAATACTTTATTTTGTCCTCCGATTTAACTTGTCCTACCAGTGGTAAAAGAGAAAAAGGTTTCGGTGTTTTTAATGGAAATAAGTTGTTTTTTTTAAGGTTTACCTTGTAGTTAGATACCTCTACAAAGTCCTCTACTGCTTTTAGGATTTTTTTTAGTATCTGAAACTGGAGTCGTACAATAGATATTGAGGTCATCAGCAAAAGCAGCCATGGATATTTTAGTGCCATAAATTATTGGGGCATTGTGGTATATATTTTGATTAATATGTAAAAATAGTGATTCTAAATATAGATTAAATAATATAGGAGATAAAGGACAGCCCTGATGAGTTCTGTTCTTAATTTGTATTCTTTTAGACAGATTTTTATTGATATATAAAGTTGTATATGGATTATTATATAATATCTGTAATGTTAAAATAAATTCTTGAGGTATATTAAAGTATGGTAAAACATCGAACAAAAATTTCAAATTAACTCTATCAAATGCTTTCTGTGCATCGATAATAAGAGCATAGACATTAATATTTTTTTTGACAAGCATAAGAAATTAATGTATGGAGTGATAAAGTATTGTCAGTAGTTTGTCTGGCATTCATAAATCCGGCCTGCTCATTAGATATTATTAAATTTATTACCTTCTTCATTCTATTAGCTAAAATAGATGTCAAAATTTTCATGTCAATATTTAAAAGAGAGATAGGTCTGTAATTATCCGGGTTTTGAAAATCAGTATTTTCTTTGGGTATAAGAATTGTTCTGGATACATTAAAGTGAGGATCATTGATTCTATTGTTAATTATATAATTAAATATATGTGGAAGTATTTTGCCAAAGGAATCACAAAAAGTTTTATAAAACTCAGCGGTCAAACCATCCGGTCCTGGTGCTTTATGAGCTTTCAGCTTTTTAATTGAGTCTATTATTTCCCCAGAGGAAATTGGCTTAATTAACTCTATTTGGGAGTTATCATCAATTTTCAGAAAAATATTTTTTTTTAAAAAAATCATTATTTGTCCTATTCATGAGAGATTCCTGTCGATCACTATAGATTTGAGAATAAATCATTTCAAAAATACTCATAATATCTTCAGATTTTGTATATCTATTATTTTTGAACTGTATTTCAGTGATTTGAAAAGGTACTTTTGATTGATTAATGATTCGGGCTAATGCCCTTGAAGGCGTTTGAATATAGTTAGCATATTTTGCCAACAATTTATGTTCATGGAATGACAACCTACTATTTTGGATCAAAAAGAGCTCCTTTTGACATTTTAGTAGTTCTTTTTCTGTTTGATGGTTAAATTTCCTAATTAAGTCCTGATCTAATGTCTTCATTTTAGTTTCCATTCTTTGTAGATCTCTAGTTTGTATTCTTTTATAGTAGGTAGCTTTTTGCAGAAAGATCCCTCTTACTTGTACTTTGGTTGTCACCCATTCAATATCGGGTAAATGTTGTTGTTTGGATAAATTAGCTAATAGATGATCAAGAACAACCTGGGTTTCCTGAATTATATCCTCTTTATTTAATAAGTTTGGATTTAGGTTCCAATTATACCGTCTATGTGGTAAGCTATTTTTGGGGTCTTTATTAAAGTTTAAAGTAATCTTAGAGTGATCTGATAAGTAACGAACTTGTACAGTAACACTAGGATCTAGATTAATTAAACTTTCTGAGATCAAGAAAAAATCTATTCTGGACCACATTTTGTGACAAGTTGAATAGAATGTAAAGTTATTTGTATTAGACTGATTACTTACATATTTAAAAGGGTCATACAATTTAAAGTCAGCTTTAAGTTCACTTAAAGCTATTATTGCTTGAGTATTGAATGACCTATGTATACTTGATTTATCCAATTTAGGATCTTGATATGCATTCCAGTCCCCTCCTATAATTATGTAGTATTTATTATATTGATTTAAAATGGAATAGAGTGATACTATAAAAAGTGTTGATTGTTGCATGGTGCATATATATTAAGAAGTAAAATAGGTTTATCATAAAGATTGGATGAAAGAATCACATAGCACCATCTTCCCCTCTTTATCTATTTTAGAGTCTAGAATTTTTTCTTGGTATTGTTTTTTTATAACTATCGCAACCCCCGCACTATTAGTTTTACCTCCCAAGGCTATAACCTCTCTGATCCATTTTTTTCCTTAATTACAGCCCACTGATCATTAGTCAAATGAGTTTCTTGAAGTAAAATAAAACATGCCCTAGCTTGCAAAAATAAATGAAGAAAGAGTTTCCTCTTTTTCAAGTTCTGGAGCCCTTTTGTATTCCATGAATCTATTTCCCACATAGTATATCCTTTAATTTATTAAAATGTAGTTTACATTGGTCAAAACATAATAGATTCAAATATATTTTCAAAAGGTATACTTTCTGGAAGCATTCTTGAAATCCCGTCCCATACCAGTGCCTACCCACTAAACTCCTGGACCAGGAGATGCATAGATTTTCCACATTGTTAAACATTGTAAGGATTAATAACATTGCTAAATAAATGTTCTTTGGATTAAAATATAATACTACTATATCATGCAAAAAACCTATGTCTACTACCACTAAATCTACAAAGCCTAACCTATACATTCCCTATTAAACACTGTTAAACATCTACATCTCTTGCTTTATCAATTTTGCAAAATATGTCAAGGAGAAAAAAGAAAAAAAATGTTAACAACATATATTATTCTTGTCATTCTTCTCCATTCAATTCAAGTATCTATCGAATGTTAATAATTTGTTGTGTCTCACTAAGAACATTCTGGAAGTATTAAAACTGATACTTTTATGTAATATTTAAGACACAGATCTTAAGAATAAATAAAAGACAGTCTTTAAACCTCATGAAATCAGAAATAAGACACTAAGCCAAATTATACATTACGGTAATTAGCTGGTAGACCATCTAAACTGTATAGTAATACTTAAAAGAAAAACAAAGACAAAATGCATAAATAATCACGTCTGTGTCATACTAAGATCCCACATTGTTTATCTATTCCAGATTTAATCTGAGACCACTAATAACTATAAATAAATTAAGGGCTAAAACTTCCCTTTATCACCTAACATAGTTATATAAGTGGATGACAACTAAATAATATAGCAAACATTAGTAATCCTAGTATAGTAGTTAGTTGTATATAAACCATTTCTACATCAAAAATTCACTAAACTAGCCCATATGCCCTTCCATCATTCTATCTTGTATGTATTAATAACCTAGTTAATATTAGCCTGATAACTTGTCAAAACTCTTACAATAATGATAACAAGGCAACTATATCATGCAAAAAACCTATGTCTACTACCACTAAATCTACAAAGCCTAACCTATACATTCCCTATTAAACACTGTTAAACATCTACATCTCTTGCTTTATCAATTTTGCAAAATATGTCAAGGAGAAAAAAGAAAAAAAATGTTAACAACATATATTATTCTTGTCATTCTTCTCCATTCAATTCAAGTATCTATCGAATGTTAATAATTTGTTGTGTCTATCCACAATTATCCAACAAGGCAACACCTCACAGATGCTTCTGTGAACATTAAAGCGTATACCAGCAACTGATATTTCTTCATACATCTAATCAACATATATTACAAAAATGGCTATTATTAAGTTGTTCTAATGGTCTTTAATGATGTAAAACCCTCTATATCTAGAACACCCTTGTTCAGCTT
Organism: Protopterus annectens; assembly: GCF_019279795.1. Taxonomy (NCBI): domain Eukaryota; kingdom Metazoa; phylum Chordata; order Ceratodontiformes; family Protopteridae; genus Protopterus; species Protopterus annectens. The sequence goes on from NC_056734.1 coordinate 41,752,284, forward strand.
ATATTATTCAATAAATGTTACTAAAACCTCTAACAAACAGTTATCCAACAATTGAAAACATCTTTTATTCAGGTATTATTATTTAGTCGAAGCCCAACACTGCTAGAGCATCTCACCTTTTAATTATTTGCTGCATTGTTCCACAGGAACAGTGTTGAACTATAATACATTAAGTTATTTTAACACATCAGCATGCAGTGAAATATTTTAACTTACTTAATGGTACCCTCACAAAATTCCAATACTCTTTACTTATTCTTTTGCAATCCTGTCTAACCAGAATGTAAAAAAAAAAAAAAAAAAAAAAAAAAAAGCAGCTTTGTATTTTGTTAACAAGCCTAACCACTCACCATCTGGATGTGAACTTCATACTACAAATACAGTTAGACCTGTATAATTAGAATTTTCTTTGAGCTTCTATTAATATTCTTCCAATTTATTGCATCAGGAGACTAGAAGTAACAACTATCAACTATTAAATGGATAGAGCGATTTGTATATATATATATATATTACGGGTGAGGTTTCCTAGTATAAATGCTGCTATAAACCACACTGTTAGACAACCACACCGTTTTGTAAAAGAATTGTATACCTAAATAATTAAATGTGTTATATAAGACAATTAAATGTATTCTATGTGCTTATAATATAACCAGTTATAATATGACAGTCTATTTACATTTTTTTTCTTAAACACAGTTTTTTTTTCCCCAGTTTCCCAAGCCTGAGAAGCTGCCTTCGAGTTTGTGACGGGGGACCCTTTAAACGAGCGTACTTCCAGATGTGCCACTTCAAAACCAGCCCCAGAACAGCAACAGAAACATTTCCTGCATCTTCGTGAGGAGACAGAGTTCGTGGGAGCCATAAAAATTCAGAAATACCTCGCGAGTGATCCAGCATTGGAAAACAAGTTTTTATCGGATTAGAAAGAGGCCTGCAGTACTAAAACTTGAAACAAAGGATTCAGAAGCCTTGGATTGCAGCAAAAAATGGATCTGACCTCTATTACTGTAGGAGTCTCAATGGATAGCAATATTAACTCTCTGAAGTAGTCAGGGACTTAAATAACTTCAAAAAGGTAGATTTTGCTTCTTTTTTTGTAGAAACTGAATATTAGATCCATCGACTATGAACATTAATGTATTGGGATACTTCATTTGAAATCTGATCTGTTTTTCAATAAGAAATTTGCAGTAAGCAGACAAAGCTTGCCTAGCTTGTCTTATTTGAAGAGGTAAATCCTGACAAAAAAACTTTATTGTTGTTCCACATAATGTAACCTCCATTCGTTTTTGACAGTCAATATTATTTTATTAACATCTTGATAATTGAGAATTTTGACATAGACTGGTCTTGGTATATTTGATGCCTGCATTTCTCTCAAAGCTCTATGAGCTCTCTCTATTATTATTTGTTTAGCTGTGTCAGAGTCATTAAACAATATTGTAAATATTTGTGTAATGGATGGAATTAAGTCATTATATTGAATATTCTCAGGTATCCCTCTGATAATTATATTATTTCTCCTGGATCTCGCCTCCAGATCCAGGATTTTTGCTTGCATAGAATGTATATCTAGATCATGAGTATCAGATGTTTTAGCAAGCAATGCTATTTTATCTTCATTTTCAGATATTCTAGCTTCAGATTTGTCCATTCTTTCTAGAATTTGACTACATGAAATGCCAAAAGACTGTACCTGCTTAGATAATTCTTCCAAAGCTGCTTGAATGGGTAACAGAGCAAATTTGATATCCTCCATGTCCGCTAGCTGGTCTGGTTTATTTTTATTCCCTGCTTTTGGAAGTTCCTGTTGTTTATTAATTTTCTGCCTTTTCTTAGTTACATCTTTTTCAGGTGATTGTAGTTCTGACAATTTAGTTTTTGTTGTTGTTGTCTCCATACTTTTATCTTGTTTTGACATTGTAAAGCAGTATTACCCTTTACTGTAGCTTGATAGTAAATAGGCCAAGTTTGTTGTTCAGACAGATCCTTTGTTTGACACTCTCTTCAGAGTCAGTCAATCAGGATTAATCCTATTGAATTCTTTGATTTCCCCAGATTCATTCAGCTCACATCAGATACTTGAATGGAGTAGATTTAACTTTTCAAAAGATTGTTGTTAGTTAACTCATAGTATACCTTCAGGGTTAGATTTTCCTCAGGATATATGAAGAGATGTAGATTTGCAGTGTTCACAGAATGGCAGCCATCTTTGAATCCAAAATCAAACTAGTTTTAGTCGCAAGTCCAAGCCTAGACTTGCCACAGAAAAAAATTAAACTATGCATCAAATGATGAAGTAAAAAATGCAGACTTCTAAAAGAAAATTAAAATAAAATAATAAAGTTATAATGTAGGACAGAAGTGAGTATAAAGGTATAACAGATATTGAATTAGTCTGATAAAAATGGAAGTGAACAATACAATACAGCCCCTATATTTACACACACACACACATATATATATATATATATATATATATATACACCACAACAGATTCCCCAGCACCAGCTTATGTCAAAATAACATTCCGTGGTAAATAAACCACTCCATTCAGCTAAGGATTCACCTTTAATAACACAGTAAACAAATATAACAAAATAATGGCTCCAGATAGAACTCAGCAACAAGCCGGTTTCACCATATAGGCGTCATCACTGTAAAGTCATACAGGAAGTGGCAATATCCTTTAATTATATACACACACATAATCTATTTAAAACAACAGTGACCAATTTTCCCCTATAAATAACCCCAATATTATAGAAACACATATAATTAATAATGATTACAGATTTTCATTTAATCCTGGTTTGTATAATGCCCCTAGTTTAAGCATCCAAGTTTTTTTCTTTCTATCTATAGTATATATCCAGGAACAGGAGATTCTTTCAAAGGAACTTATTAAAGTAGTAATGTAAAATAGGGAAGTGTAACAGCCGGAGACATAAACATGCCTCATGTACAATGGGATACCTTTAGCTCATATAAAATGATGACCGCGATTTTTCTTTTTTTCCTTATTGCTTTAAAGCTATATATGATCTTGGTTATTGTGGCAATAAAATGTTGAACTATATACATATACATACATTCTGACCAAGGTACACTTCTTACACTATCACAAAATGGGCATATTTAATATGTTGAGTTTAATACAAGACTTGGGAGCACATTAGATGTAGTCCTGAATAGGCAGAATACTGAGATATTCAGCATCCTGGCCTGAGAATCAGTGTGAAATCAAGATCACATCAGTGTGATCTGGCTGATGGGTTTGGACTCATGTCAAGCATGAATGAGTCCCATTCAATAAAAATTGTTCCATAAAGGAAATTATGATTTAATAATGTAGGGCCTAGCATATGGCATTGGCATTAGGAGATCACAAACAAGACAACGGAAGAGTGTTGCTATTTTGGGCCCATAACTGAGAGACTTGTAATGGAGCATACACCACAAACAAGAAATATTGAGACTGGAAAAAGAAAGAAGGATCCTTGGTTGACATCATATCTTAACAAGATTCTTAAAGGAAATATATTATTAGATAAGAAAAAGGAAATTCCTCACCTGAAAATAATGAAAAATTATACAAGAAGGTCTCTAGGCAACATAAAGGTAAAATAAGAAAGGCAAAAAGAAATTATGAAATAAAGCTGCCCATAAATACTCTAGATCATAAACAGACATTTTGCAAACATATCAGTAATTGCAATATCACACTAAAAGGTGATTAACTCAATAAGAAGAGATCATATAGTGACTCCAGATGTTCATGAAATGATAGAAATCTTTGCGGACTATTTTGAATTACAACGCAAAGGAACATTTCAGAATTATAGCTTTAGTTTAGAGATAGATAACATATATTCAATAAATAAGATCTGTACATCAAAGGAAACGGTGGATAAAATCAGGACAGACTGGGCAGCTGGACCTGGATGGGTGAATTTCTATTAAGGTAATAGGTAACCAGCTGGTGCCCTGTCTGACATTTATATCAGGAAGTGGTAAAGTATAGCTAAATGAAAGACAGCTATAAGATTGTCCCCTGTCAAATGGATGGGGGAGTGTGGCTCAGCTAGTGATCATTACAAGTACAGAGTATTATTTGAAACACTTCTAACATAACTGTCTCAGATTAGTTATGTGGAGGAATTGAATATAATCCAGCATGGGTTCCATCAAGGAAGATTGCGTAATATAAACCTAATAGCATTCTATAGAACTTTGTTTGTGCCAGTGGACCATAGGATCCTTTTTTTTTTCAGACTTCATGCAAATATTCAACACAATACAGCTACCTTGTAAATTGAATAAACAAATGGTTAATGGATAAGCAGTCATGTATTAGAAAATGTATGTCAAAATATATTAAGGGAGACAGTACAGTCCTACCTGGCTCATTGCTGATGACCTATGCTGTTTAACATCTTTATAACCACAATGTCAATTGAGAAAAAAGGATATGTACAGATATTCTCTGATAATACAAATGTAGAAAGTATTATCATGACCATAAAGAAATAAAAAATGTTTTAATGTTATCTAGACAAGTAATTAAAATAAACAGAGGATAACAACAATGGGTTTCATATAAACAAATGTGCATTATGTACTGGGGTAAAAAACAACCATTGTAAATACTCAATAAATGGGAAGACGTTATTGAACATGAGGGAATATAAAGGTCTAGGTATACTGGTGACCAATAAATTATATTTTGACATTCACATAAATATTACGGTAAGAAAATGTTATAGGATCATAGGATCATAGGAAGTTACTAGACTATTCACACTAAGGCCCTTACAAGTCTAACCAAGAACTTAACTCATGTTCCACCAAGTCAGCACCCTTTGCCACTGTCAAGCAGGGACACAGGTGGAATCCCAGGGGTGTATTTTCTGTTCCCCATCCAGTTACCCAGGTTGCACTTAAAAAGGTTTAATGAGGTACTCTGCTTTACATGGATAGGGAGTCTATTCCACAAAAGGTGGAGTCTCTGAGACACAAATCTGTCCCGCCAACAAGTCCTGTTGATGTCACAGACCAGGTTGAAGTCACACGTGTGGGTTACTCGAGTGGAGCTTGACTTGTGGATATTCAGCAGTCCCATGAGGGTGGGGTCTGAGATTGCTTTGTATGCCAGAGGTCACCTCTGAGGAGTGTGTAGGAGACTGAGTAGAGGGACAGGGCTTTTATCCTGTCTGTGTAGGGTAGATGTTTGAGGCCCTGGATTCTCTGGGTAAGGAACTTCTGTGGTCTCTCCAGCTGCTGCATGTGCTTTATGAGGTATATGCAGAAAGGGGCATTGTACTCAATAATGGGTCTTATAAGGGAAGAATACAGGGATGTTATGACCACCTTGTCCCTGGATGAGATACCCTTACTAATGAGGTGGGCCATGTGGAAAGCATTCTGTACAACAGAGGCAATATGGTAGTCAAAAGTCAGTTTGTTATCAACTTGGATGCCCAAGTCGCTCATGACTGATTGCCTGCTTAGTGCCTTATTATCAATGTGATAATTTGTGAGGATGTCACTCTCCCCAAAAGGGATGGTAAAGCATTTGGCATTCATTTTAAGGCCATGTTTCTGGCACCACTCATTTCTTTGGGTGAGGTTCTCTTGGAGGACGTCCACATCACTAGGGGAATTGATGACAGCACCCAGCTGCAGTCATCTGCAAACTTGGTCAGCCATATCCCACTGGATTTGGCCTACACCTCTGAGATGTATATACCAAACAGCAGAGGCCCCAAGACAGATCCCTGGGGTACACCGCTTGTTATGGGTCTACTACTTGAAGTGGCTTTCCCCATTTTGACTAGGTGGGATCTATCAGTGAGCCAGTTTGCTACCCATCTGGTAAAATATGGATTGATGCCTAGATGAGAAAGTTTATCTATTATACCTGAGTTGGGAATAGTATTGAAGGCCTTGGCCAGGTCAAGGTAGGCAGTGTGCATCATCTTCCCCTCGTCTATGGCCTTGCTGACTGTCTCAAAGAAGTCGATCACATTTAACAGGCATGACCTACTACGCTTGACAAAACCAAACCAGTGTGAGATCAAGTGTCTGGAGGCTGCCAATGTCCTTTTTAATGAGGTCCATGATAATCCACTCCATGGTCTTGCAGATCAGGCTAGTTAGGCTGATGGATCCATAATTTCCTGGATTGGTGGACTTTGTGCAAAAAGATGACAGTAGCTGTCCTCCACTCTGCTGGGATGAAGCTGGTACTCAGGCTTTGGTTGAATAGGGTTCCTAATGGTGCTGCAAGTTCCTGGCTGAGTTAATGTAGGATGCAGCCTGGGATGCTATCTGGTCCGATGGAGTATTTTTTTTTTTGCCTTTGAGAGTACAGTGATGACTTGCTCCCTAGAGATAAGTGTAGAGGGGCAGGTACTGGGGATGTCCTGTTTTACTGATGGGGGGACACAGGAGTGAAGTTTTCACTGAACCTGTCTGTCAGCAGGTTGGTTACAGGGTTTGTTTATGTGGCATCCTTGATCACCAGTTCTGTGCAGATATGGGTGAATCCCTTGACATTTTGAACATATGTGAAGAAAGCCTTATGATTATCTTTAGTAGATGTGGCCAGGCTGGACTTAAAGTTTGCTTTGGAGGATTTCACTAGTGCTCTTATTTGCTTGTTTAGGCTAAGGAGAGATTGCTTCCAATTAGACATCTACTCCTTCTTGGTTTTGGACAGCAACTCTTTCTTTTTATTATAGAGTTTATTTATTGAAGATGTCCTCCAAGTATATTTACTCTTCCTTGAGGAGGATGATTTCATCCTGTCTGGTATTCCTGATTCCATGAGGCTATATAAATGCTTGTATACTACTTTGGTGTAGGTTTGGACATATGTGCCAGTTACTGTGGAGGGGAGGGGGCTGTGAAGCTGTTTATACCTTCCCTCAGAAAGTTGTAATCAGCTTTGGAGAAGTTTTTTTGTTTGACCCTAGCTGGGGGGAGGGGGGTTGTCGGGGGAGATGGTGACTTCAAAAGTGAGTGGTTTGTGGTCGGATCTTACTAGGGAAGATGACACTGTAAGGATGCTGCAGTGGTTACTCATGTTGGTTAATACCAAGTCCAAGATATTTTCACCTCTTGTGGGGGTGTCAGCCAACTGGTCCAAGGCATTTGCATTGACAAAATCAAGGAATCTCTAGGCATTTGTGTTTTCGCACGAGTATTACTTCCAATCTACAGTTGGATAGTTAAAGTCGCTCAAGATCAGGGTGAACGGTTGTATCCTGATAGATTCAAAGAGGTCCAGATAGGTGGAGTGGGCATCTTGAGACAGAGTTGGAGGCCTGTAGCTGGCTATGATTTGAATGGGGTCTTGTCATTTGTTAACTGCACCTGGAGTATTTCCTGTGCATCATAGTGTTTGACAAGCCTAGAGGTGTCTATGCCTTTTATATATAGTGCAACTCCACCTTCATTTGTTTTGCTGCCCATGGCTTGGGGTCTGAATGAATGATAGGATGAGTAACCTGGTATGACTGGGGTGCTCTCTGCAGCTTTGAACCAGGTTTCTGTGACTGCACAATGTCAGCTGCTTCTTCTAGGGTTAAGAATGCTTGCAATGAGTGGCGTTTCATGTTTAGACTCCTAGCGTTTAGCAGCATGACCTTTAATTTACATTTTGATGAAATTTTCATGTTGGTAGTTTTGACCTTATGGCATTGCCTAAAAAGCATTATGGAGGAGGCAAGAGCCTTTGCCAGGAGCCTGAAGCCCAAGTGAGAAAGATGTATGCCATCTCTGGCAAAGCATCGAGGCATGTCAATCATGTCCAGGCTGTCAGGTACTGGATCCCCTTGGAATTACACCAGAAACTAAGCCAATTGTTAAAGTCAATCATTTTCTGTTTGTATTGAGCCATCATTCTGGGTGATGGTAGAATACTGCTTAAGGCTAAGGAACATACCTGCCTGGGAGACATACTCAGCGAGCTCGATCATTTCTCTCTTCATATAGTCCAAGGAGGTATGTCTCAAGTCATTCACTCCAACATGGACTATGATAGAGTCATAACAGTACCTGTTGAGAGACTTGAGTGCAATGGTGATATGGTGGATTCTGACAACTGACAAACAACTAACCATGACTTTCTCCTTATCCAGCCTGGTGAAGGACACATCTGTGTGTTTCACAATGGGGTCACCTATGACTAATATGTTGGGTTTATATTTAGGCCTTAGTGGCTGTGAGACACAGGTGAGTGGACTATGTGTGGTGTGGTGGGCAGTGGAGTTTGTGTGTGTTTATGCCTGGGAGATCTCTTTTGTTTGGGTATGCTTTTGTTGACAAGCTCCACATATGTGGGGGTGTGTAATGTAGGTACGGGTGGTGCTTGAGGTTTTCATGTTGCCAACCATCTCAGGGCCAGATATACTGGTCTGTTGGGGAGAGAACAATGGCACTAGGTGCTTGATGTAATTGCACCTCTCATAAATTGTGTTCCTAGGTGGTAGTAGTAGAGGGTTGTCCGTGTACACGTGGCAGTTGATACACTGTCTCAGGATGCCCATATTTAACAGAGTGGCAGGAGAAAATGTAGGGAATTGTCCATCCATATTTGTCAGAAACTGAAAGAGCTAAGAGGGTAAAGGGATTATTTTATAGCGAGATTAATACTTAGGAAAATAACATCAATAGGAGCGAATTTCTGTGTACAATTGTTTAAGGCTGTGATAAAGATCAATTTTCTGGTATGACTCATGAGTCAGTAAATTAAGGCAGAAACATATGGAAAAGGTAAATAAATATTATACAAAAAGGAAATATTCACTGAAAAAAATCTTAAAAGGACAGTTTGTTTGAATTAAATTTATATTCAATATATCACAGAATGCTAAGTGGAAATTTCACACGGGCATACAATATCTCAAAAGATGACAAGCTGAGAAGCACCTTAGGGATGGAGTTAGTCAGTCATGCCTAGGGAAACCAGAAATAGTAATCTCTTTCTGAACAATGAAAGATATAACACTAACTGAAATGGAAATATTTGCATACAACAGTGCCATGTGCATGGAACGAGATTCCAATAAACGTCAGACTTTTGGCAAATCTAAGTTAATTGAAATCGACACCATATAGGCATTATAGTGATAGAATATTTGAGATCAAGCACTTATGTTTAAGGCTTTTTACCTGACACATTGTAGAGCCATGAGCAGTAAAGAAGACTGAAACATTGAATGAAACATTTAAATATCTCTGTATCTACACCTACACCTACACACATGCATGCGCGCGTGCACACACACACACACACACACACACACACACACACACACACACACACACACACACACACACACACATATGCATACTAATATATGTTGAATTTATATTACTTAACTCACTCAAGTGCAATATTAGACAAATAACTTAGGCATTTCTTTCTGTAGTCTGTTTTGTATTACTTTAAATAGGGTAGTTAATTTAACTCAGACAAAGGTACGCTTTTCATATATAAGTGTTGGTAAATGTCTCTGCTCTTTCTTGCGTGCATTGGGAGTAGTACTTTATTTGTTAGTTATGTTTATTCCTCTACTTGGATGTGTTGTTTCACTTTCCTTTGTAATATCAAGAACTGAGCTGATGCACAAAATTTCATTTAGGCTTCACGTGTGTAGTTCTAAATGACAACAAAGTATAGTTTGAATTTGACTTTTGATATTGCTATAAAGAAAAAGGAAAAAAAACCTGTTATCACTTAACAAATACAAAGCAATATTAGGACTTGTTTACACAGGCAACATATTTATACATTATTAATATTAACAATGCTAAATTTAGTAAGCCTTCTGGTATAGTCTCTGACACAAAAAAGCCAGAATCTGGAGTAAGGATGCTTGCCAGATTTCCTTAATAAAGAAAAGGAATTGGTTTTCTGCTGCTTGAATGATCCCTTCTGTAAGCTGAAGGCCCTGTAATATGTAGGAGAGCTTAAACAAGAGGGATAATGACAGGAATCTGCCATATTTAATACAGACGTGTGCACCATGGGCCAAGTTCATAAATGTTACTGTGAGGTGTACACCTAGCAGTAACTATTTCCAATTCAGAGACTGACCTATCATGGGGCTTTAGTAAGAAGATGTGCCACACCACAGTGAACCCTCTCTTTTTTAATTTCTCCTCGTCTTGGGTTTCTAATACCATGACGGGAATGGACCCCATTCCTAAGTCAAAGTACAATTAAAGTTCATGAAATTAGTATTGTTTCAATCTTTGATTTTAGCCAAAAGAGCTCTTTGCAGCACCCACAATGTACCCAGTAATGACTCCTTCTGTAATTCGTATGGAGTTACATATATTAGTAGTATATCCAAGTATGATTGCAAATTCTTTTTATAAGAACTGTTGCCCTTGCTACTACTGGAAGTGTCTTGGTATCCTTCTTCCGCATTGCCCTCATTTCTACCTGCAAATACTGGTATTTTAGGACTTTGTGTCTCTCTGTACATAGACACTGTAGTCACTGGGTGTAGTAATTTCAATAATCAGTGCTATTTTTGTCTTCTTTTCATGGACCACTATATCTGGTTTTCTTGCATCTGTTTTTGAACTGGTGGTAGTGGATGTTCCCATGTGATATAAACATCATCATTTTCGATAATGCTTTTATTGGTTCATCAATAAATTGCTTATTTTGTACTTTTCCTTTATATTTATCTCCATGATAACAGTTTTCAGTCTTACTCACAAACACTGGCTAATCTACAATGTATGTACTGTACCTGTGTACTATGTATGTATTCTACCTATGTTCTAAATTTCAGCTGTACATGACAAATCTATTAATTACCTTTATTTTTAAAATTAATATATTTTTTTTGTTTCTCTCCACAGTAAATGTTTATGTGCCGCATACCACTGTAAAAAAAGCATGTCTCTTGTAATTTGTGTGTATACTGATCATGTCCAATGTGTCTGTAATTTTTCTTTGTGGAGGTTTTCTCCCCGGGCCTCTGCTGAAAAGGGGCCTTTTCGGCTCAGTCAGACACCCTCGGTTAACAAATGTGAAATAAAAATATCTTCTAAGTTTTCCTTCCTGTGCTGATATTTTTAGTTTATTATTTGTGATAGTGCACTATAGATCCTGACCTGTTCTGATACTGTGCATTGCTTTTATCATGTCTGTTTTTCTGAATATTTTCACTTTTTTAATTTCTCCAAATCTTTTGGGTTTCTAATACCATGATGGGAATGGACCCCATTCCTTAGTCCATGTATGAATAAAGCTCATGAAATTAGTATTGTTTCAGTTTTTGATGTCAGTCAAAAGTGCTCTTCACAGCACCCACAATGTGCCCAGTAATGACTCCTTCTGCAATTTGTATGGAGTTACATGTATTGGTAACATATCTAAATACGATTGTAGATTTTTTTTAATAAGATCCATTGCTCCTACTACTATTGGAACTGTCTGGGTATCTTTCTTCCACATTGCTCTCATTTCTGCCTGCAAATCCTGATATTTTAGGACTTTGTGTCTCTCTCTGTATACAAGAAACTGTAGTCGCTGAGTGTAGTGATTTCAATGATCAATGCTACTTTTGTCTTCTTTTCATGGATCACTATATCTGGTTTTCACTCATCTATCTTTTGAACTGTTGGTAATGGGTGATTCCCATGTGATGTAGACATCATCATTTTCTAAGATATTTTGTGGCTCATGTTTCCAGTGTTTTTCAGCTACTTCAGTATTATAATGCTTGCACAATTCCCAGTGCAACAGTCTTGCCACATTAATATGCCTTTCAGTATACAGTCCTACTGCCATTAGCATATCACAACCAGCAACAAGGTCTGCGACTGTTTCCAATTCTGTTTTATTAAAAACAACATTTTTCTGTTTCTCCCACATGTTCAATGGACTTTGAGAACCAACATGTATGTAGCCCTCTATCTTGGGCCGCCAGTATTAACCTTTCATCTTTTGGTTTCAATTCGCCTCTCCTTAACCATTCCTGCATTCGATCCTGATTAACCCCATGGGGTTCTTCCAGGAGTTTTCTATACCTGAATATAAATGTATGCATCTTCCACATTTCCTGCCTTTTCATCTGATCCTTCACTTTATATTTTTCTTCTCTTTTTGGTACATTCAGTTCTTGCCTGATTTTTATCTACTTCTGGCTTGATTTCCATTCCAGCTTGATGCCAGTATACTTCTGTTAGATTAACAAGGGAAGTCATTTTAGATTTATTCTCCTCATGTTTTAAAACTTCCACTATGTTTTGGTTTTATGAGGTTAGCAGATATGTGTCCATCCCATAATTGCAGATCTATACATGTAATCAATTTCAAGTAGGCCCATACCTCCTTCGGAACGGGTAATATATAATCTTAGTATGCACTGTTTTTTATAAATCATTTGATGAACATGAAGCAACCTTTTTGTTTTCCGGTCTAATCTATTCAAGACCTTTTGGGGCCAGTCAATCTCTCCAAAACTATAAGTTAGGACACAAAGAGCAAATTGGTTTATAGCTTGAATTTGTTCCTAGATGTCAACGCTGTTTTCAGGATTAATTTTCAGTCTTCTAAATATTCCTAAGTTTTATTCAAATTTGTTCATGCTTTATTGTTGAGCCTTCATCAATTCTCAAATATGTATGCACTCCTTCTTGCTCAAGTTCATTTATAACACATTCTTGTCCCAGATGGATGTTTTCTTAGTGCTGCAGCTTTCCTGCTTTAAAGGTTGCTTTTGCAAATTCATCAAGACTAAATGACATTCTTAATTCTTATATCATCTGAAAAAGTTTTGACTACTTGCATCTATACTTTCAGTTCCTCATCTGATGAGCTATACAGTTATAAATCATTGAAAAGGACAAGATGAGATGTCTTTACACTTTGTTGCTTTCTGGGAGCGAAATTATGGCCATGGCCTAATCTGTTAAACTGATTGCTTAATGGGTTAAGGGCAAGGCAAATGAGCAACAGTGACAGAGAGTCACCCTGGAATATCCCCTTTTGAGTTCTATCCCTGGAATAATAAGTTGTCCTTCATCAAGGCTTAACTGCAAAGTGGTTTGCCACTGTTTCATGGTTGCTGTGATGTAGTTTATCAGTGTAGGGTGTAGCTTATCCATTTTAAGCACTCTTTTATCCATGAATGCGGGATGCTGTCAAATGCTTTGTTGTAGTCAATCCATGCCATTCTTAGATTCTTCCCCTTTCTACAGTTCTCCACTATGACTTTAACAACAAATGATCCTGTGTTCCATATGACTTCATTTTATTGCCCTTTTGTTCTATTGCCATAATTGAGTTTCCTTCTAAATGACTTTAGACTCTGTCAGCATCAATTCCTGTGTATAGTTTATACGTTGGCAGAAGGTAAGTTATTGGTCTATAATTTTTAGGGTAGCTTGCAGGTTCATTCTTAAGTAGCAGCATTGTTTTTCCTGTTGATAGACACCAGGTAGGTGCATGCATGAATGGACATGCCTTCTTTGGAGGTTGGGCAGCGGGCTGGCAACTCGGCACTGTAAAAATCCACTTCCAATCATTAGCAGACCGGAGTTCCGCTGTGGTGACTCATAACCGGGAAAAGCCAAAAGACCAAGAAGAAGCCAGGCTGATGTCTGTTCAGGGTATGCATATAAATAGTTGTTACTCATGGCTAAATCTTCATGCAAAGATATTAATACTTTTAACCAGAAGTTAGTTACTGCATCTGGGGGTGGGTTTTCCAAATAAAGTCTTTTCTTAACTTTGTTTCAATCTCTCTGGCTGTTACTTATCCCATTTCATATCCTGTACCTTTGAACTTCTTATTCTTTCTTTTATTGCTTCTATCCATTTAGCATTGTTATTGTGTTCCACAGAATCTTCATAAATACTTCTCCAAAATGTATCTATTTCTTCTATTTTTGGTAGTCTTTCAATTCCTTTTACCGTGTTTCCCAATTCTCTATAAAACTTTTTTGGGTCATCAATAAATTGCTTATTTTGTACTATTCCATTATATTTATCTGTGTATCTTCTAAATATTTCTGCCTGAGCTGATATTTTTTAGTTTATTTGCAATTGTGCATGATAGATCCTGATCTGTTATAATATTGCACATTTCTTTTAGCACGTCTATCTTTCTGAGCATTTTTGTTTATCTGTTCTCTCTTCTATACTCTTCTACAGTGACACCTTGTCTTAATTGCTTTATAGTGTTATCTACTTGATACTTCCATGATGGCATTCAATTTCTCCCCTTCCTTTCCCTTACTACCCTGTGCTCTTGTGGTAGAATTGTATCTGTTATTAATTTAGCTGCACAGTACTATATCCTGTTTACTCCTCTTATATCGCATGGATCTCTATGGATAGTCCTAATTACTGTGTTCATTTGTTTTATCAAACTTCTAAAATTTGGGGTTTTATTGACTTACTGCAGTCTATTGTTTCATTGATCTTTAATATGTCTATCTTTATTTAATCAAGCAACTCTTCTCTTAGCTCATTTTCTTCTAAAATGCGGGCAGATTTGCTGTTCTCCATTTCCTGCTGGCATTCTATATAAAGTTCTATAGCATCTTTCTGTGGCACATTCTCTTCATTTTCATCCTGTGTCATCCGTTGCTCTGTCATATGGGAATTCAGTAGCCTATCGCTCCTCATCATTGACTGCATCAGAATTGCCTTACAGTCCTGTTCTTTCCCTTGCTGTCCAGCATCAGGTGAACATTTATGCTGGTTTTCTGTGGAAGGCTCCAAAATATCTTCATATGGCAACCGATCAGTTGCTTCCTGTTCCAATGGTTTCTCCTTAATTTGGATGTCTATTGCTTTATCCTGCTGTGGTGCTTTCTGAATTTGATTTTCTACACTGAATCTGTCACTTCAAAGGTACTCCATAACCTCAATTTGTATTTCTTTAACTTCTCCATTACAAATCTTCTTTTCTACTTTTCCTCATTGTCGTCTTATTTTTTGTATTGTAAAGTTTTCCATGTCCAGATTCCATTCCCTGTATTTCTCTTCAAATATCTTTGGTGCTGCTCTTTTGTATTGCTTAACTTTGCTTTCTCCTTTGCATAAATATTACACCATATTAAATCTCTTTTTCTTTACCATGTCGAAATTTCTTCTTCAGATGTGTCTTGATCTTCCTGTTTTTCCTTACTTTGGGGACTCGTTCCATCATGCTGTGATGTAACCTATGTTAGAGCTTCACAGACATTCCATAACTTTAGCTTCTATTATTTTAACTTCTGTTTTACTAATGTTCTTTTCTACATTCCCTGTTTGTAATACTATTTTTTTTATTGCGAAATGTTCCATATCTGGATGCCTTTGCCTGAATTTCTCTTTGAATATCTTTGAGGCTGCCTTTTTTGTTTTGATTAGTTTGGCTTTAGATTTTGCATAAATATTGCATCATATCAAATCTCTCTTTCTTTCCCACGTCCATATTTCTTTTTTATACTTTTCAAAAATCTCTAGGTTTTGTTGTTTATGTTTTTACCTGTCCTCAGATGCTTCCTTTTCCAACCAGATCCAAGTTTATTGGTCTATATAATGTTTTTTTTTTCACAAATCTGTTGTATTAATGAACACAAACTTTTATTTCAAGCTTCTGACATTCTGACAGTTTTTTCTTGTGGGAGTATTTTTCTTTCCCCTTATTTCTCTCTTAATCTTTCTGTATATCTTGTGTCTGGAAACTCTAGTCTTTTTGCATAATAGTAACAATACAGCATTTATTTCTTATCCTCTATAGTCCACTCTTCTTTGGCCTTTCAGTTTTTGTGATTTTGGTGGACTGCTACTTCCTTCTACAAAAGGGGGGACATCCTCCCCCTGGGCCTGACCTGGTCACATTGTATGAATATTTCTGTATTTTGAGTATTCTATACTGTCACTTTTTCCAGTCCTGGCACTAGTGAGCCCACCAGGATTGAGCATTTTTTTATCCTGGGTCTTGTGCACCCAGCTATCTTTTTAATTTTTGACCTACTTCTGTCCATGATATATGCTATATAAAAATAATTAATCATAGAAAAAATATGAGATGAAATCAGTAAATCTAGAAAGCTTGTATCATCTCCGAGTCCCTCAAAGGCCACCTGTGTGATATCAGTCTCGTCTTGGTGAGATTTTGTCAATAACAAGGTCAACCTCTTTAAGGTACTCACCAAGACTTGAGCATGAATTCAGTTTCACCAATACTACTCTCCTTTGCTTGCTGACTTATCATCTCTCCATCCGGACCCCTACCTTTTATCACATCTATCTTTCTGAGTATTTTCAGTGTGGCTAATGTCATGTACAATAAGTTATGTACATTGTTGCATATTTCCCCTTGAATTTACAGACATAGCTGTGGAAAGATTTCCGGTTGTACTTTGCCTGAGAAGCTATTTTTTTTTTCAAATTTAACCTTTGAAGTATTAATTAACCCTCATAGCTGTCTATTTAGATTGATCAGAGGTTTTTTAGTCTGGGTCTCTGTTCTTCCTATGCTTGGCCAAGATTTTTTTCTTTTGCTATTTAGCCAATCAATATTGTGATTCTACCAGCATGGCTTGTCTTTTGAGTTTGTCTTATTCTTAATATAAGTGAGCAACTATCTCTATACAGCTATCAGTATGGTTGCCCGAGGATTTTGTAAATAGCTCAGCACATGCTATGGTGCTTGCTGAGTTTAAGGGTGCTTGGAATTTAGCCAAGGTATTAATTAGTAGGTAGAACTATGCTTTGACATAGTTCCTAAAGATATTTTGATTTTATTGGGTCCCCAGATGTAATTTGTATTTCAAGGGATACTGACTTATAGTCAGATCTGTTTAGTGAGGACATTACATTGGGTGAGGAACATCACTCCCCAATGTTTGTTAGTACAAAGTCAAGGATGTTTGTAGCTCTGGTAGGAGATTTTACCAACTGCTCCTGGATGTTGGTATTAACAAAGTTTGGGAATTTCTGGCTTGTGCATTAGAAGAGGTGTCGAATTCTCAATCACTAGAGGGGTCATTGAGATCTCCCATGTAGACAGTATTGGGGAAAACTTTGAGGGACTCGGAGATGATACAAGCTTTCTAGATTTATTGATTTCATCTCATATTTTTTCTACGATTAATTATTTATTATTGGTCAAATCACGCTTGGCAGATGGCTTAAACACAGACCTGTATATTACCCGGCAGTCAAGTCTAAAGACTTAAAGCTTACTTGAGAATTAAATAGAACTTGCTGGAGACACAGGTTTTATCCCAGAGACTACCTTTTCTCTGGGATAGGCTCCCCATCCATGTGAAGCAATGCTCCTCCCTAAACAATTCAAGTGTAACTTGGACAGCTGGATAAGGAACAGGAAATTCATCCCTGATTTGGCACCAATGTCTCTAATGGGCACAGGCAACCTGTAAATGATTCCTCACTCATGCCCTGCTTACACTTAACAAGGATACCAGAAGAGATTTGGAATGCATGGTTAGGCTTAAAAAGGCCCAGTGGTTGCTAATTTAGTGCACACCACTGAAACTATAAGAGGACTCTGGAGCTTCTAATGAGTTATTTCCAGTGTTCCAGGGTTTGAGTCTCTCATCATCCATTGCTTAACTGTGTTACTCTGAGTCACTTAACCAGTGCTCCCTCGCTGAGTCTAAAAGCGGTCCATGAAGATAAGTGCTCTACAGCAATAAACAAATATAGTAAAATAAAATATATATAAAAAGCCCGTTAAATGTCTAGTTTCATACTTGGTTTACTATATCCATTTTGCATCATTTGACAAACTCTGCTCTGCTTACTTGCAACACAGTTATTCTCAAATCAAGTTAAGCCCCAGGATTTAATACAATCTGTATAGGCACCATGTAGAGCCTACAAAGAATGTATTCATGTACACGGCCACTGTTCTCCCATGGAAGCACTCCACGCATATTAATTGTGGTACACTGCTCAGGGAGACCATATAAACAGGGATATTGAATCTGTTTAGGGAGAAGTGTAGAGGCCACCTGTGATTGTGGATGCCTGCTCAGATGTTATGTACTGGGTGAGGCTCCCTGTAATGCTCCCTGCTACTGATGAAATGCTGTGAATTGTCTGAAATCTATAATATTTTATTGTTCTGAATTTTTTTTCCTCTCTGTATGTTTGTGTGGAGCTGAGTGCAGCAGTTCTATGCTGTGCAGACATAGTGACAGCTGACACCTGCTACACATCTAAAAATAGAAACCAGATGTAATTAATTATCATAATTACGTTTTTTTTACTATTGTTGTTTGAGAGGGGTGGCGCAGAGTGCCACAGAGCTGAGCAGCGCACATATATACATAGCTGACAGTTGCAAGACATCTAAAAATAGAAACCAGATGTAATAAAATATTTATTTCTGGGTCTATTTAAGCTTGTTTGCATGGAGTACCATGGTGCTTAGCAATGCTAACAGGTAGCCCATTAGTATATGTGAAAGTATAGTAGTTTTCATGACATCCAAGTAGCTAAATGGGTAGAATGGCTGCCTTATGCTGAGTAGGTTTTGGGTTCAATCCGTAGTTGTCATAAGACAGCTGTAATTTAATTTATTATATATGTTTAATTTTAAAAACAAATTTGTGAAATATGGCACTGCTGCACTATGCTGAAAACTGCTTAAACATGCTAAAGGCTACTGTTGTTTGTGTGGTGCTAAGCTTAGCTAAAATCTCGGTTGTGTGGGTTTTCACATTGCTTAGCTCTACTTAGCTGGTTTGTGCAATGCTAAGCAATGTGGAGCTTTTTTGAACGTTGCTCAATGATGTGTAAGAGTGGGAAAACAGCCTATATTAAGGCAAGTAGGTGGGAATTATGCACCAGTCATTGGAATCTAATCATTTGTTGATATGCAGGTGGTGCTGGTGAAGGTGAGCACTTTCGGTCTCAGAGATGGGGTGTTCAGGAGTCCAGGGTCTTTGTTGGGCTCCTGGTAAAAAAGTATGAACTTAGACTGATGCAGGGTGGCTTCCAGGGCTCAGAATGTAAGACAGAGGCATGGGACCGGTTGGTCAGGGGATTTAACAGTGCTGCTGGTACCCCCCCCCCAGGTGAGCAATATTACCACCATTTTGATGACCTAAAAAGGAGAAAGAGGGGAACCTTGGACACCTGGGTCCAAGAGACGTGAGCTGGGAATGCCCCACAAATATGTAAGTATGTTTTTCCACTGTTTTATTGGACTGCAAGCTGAATATCTGCAAAACTGGTATGCATAATGATGTGCTTCTTTTCCAACAGCTGCAGCTGAGAGTTCTCCAATGTTGAGTCCAATGCCGCGTGCCTGGCCAGGCTGCACCATGAGTGTGGTATGTACAGATTTATTATGCTAACTGCAGTGCAATAAGCAAGAAAGAATAAAGCATTTACTGCAAAAAAGCATACACAATAAAAACTGTATTGCAATAAATGGGCAAGTAAAACTGTAGTGCATTAAATGGACAATTAGAGTTGTAGTGCAATAAATGAACAGTAGCAACTGTATTGCAATAAACAAAAAACAATACTAATAACAGTAAGCAAAATGGTGTGTGGCAGGATTGTGTCATAGCCATTGCAGTAGAGCTGTATGTATTGCTTGTCTGTGGTCAAGTTGCTGCAGTCAAGTGTAACACTGTCGGCAGGCCAATATCAGTCAGATAATGCTCTCTGTTTCACCTACTGCAGGTAATAAGGGTATATGGGTGAGGTAGCCCACTTTATGGGCAGATATTGTGTGGACTTCACAGCAATACCAATAAAGTGTTAAGCAGCATTTTTTTTCCTAAAGAAATCTGTTTTAATAAATGCAGTACGGCTGTATTCCATGCATGTTCTGCTGTCACTGTGTCAAATATAACACTGTAATAGTTGTAGAATGCTAAACAAATTCAGTCACATAATGCTTTCATTTTCTTCCACTCCAGGAACAAAAGGTATATGGTTGAGGTAGCCCATGTTATGAGCAGGTATGATTGTGTTTACATTTCACAGACACTTGTCAGCAATACCAATAAAGTGTTAAGCAGCATTGTTGATATCTAAATAAATCTGTCTAAATATCCTAAGTACGGCTGTATTCCTTGCTTGTCTGTACTAAGTTGCTGCAGTCAATAGTTAAATTTTTTGCAGATGTCCCCTGCAGTCACATCTATTGGGTTCTATTCTCATGCTTGGCAACTAAGGCATGATGGATGTCTAGTTTATGTACTGTACACAAACATACCTACAGCTTGTTGTCTTCCAAAGTGTTCATGCTCTCTGCCTATGCCTATTACCTGCAGCAGCAGCTGTAGCTTATAGCACACCCATTTCTAGGTAAAAATAGCTGCTACAGACATACCCTCTGTGATGAAGTAGTCTCCTCACCCCAGTCATGTCCAGCATAACATATCAGAAAGGGCTCCTAATCTACATGAAGGCCTTATATATTGTATTGTGGCTGCATGTCATTGGCTGATGATAGTGCAAATCAGCTGTGTTGGCTGTAAATAGCATTTCAGAATCACAGATATGCACACCTCCAGACTAGCATCCTAGCATAATGCATCTGAGATACTGCAAGGACAACTGTCTGTGGGTAATAGTGCAATCCAGGTCATAGCCTGCTGTGGGTCCACATCCATGTTCCTAGACTGTCAATCCACATTCCTCAACACCATGGCATCTATCGAGGTCCAACCCAACACTGATATAGTAGGAGACTTTAACTACCCCTCCATCAACTGGACAAAGTAGTCAAGCACCAATAGACTGGCCCAACGCTTCCTGAAATTCATCAGTTCCAATGACCTGGACTGGCTACTGACCCTCAGTAGAGGATGCAACAACCTTGACCTGTGTTGATTACTTACATATGAGACCATTGCTCAAAAACAGTAGTCAATCTCTACCTGGTCAGATCCAAACATGATGTAATCACCATGGTAATCCACATCTCACCCACACCCCCCACAAAAGTAACAACCTTGAAAAACTTCTCCAAAGCTGACTTTGGAGTCATAAAAAACGGGTGGATGACTTCACTGCACCCATGCCAATGGAAAATAGCTACATAACTGTTGCCTCATACACTAATGCACTGTACAAACATGTACATGAATTCATGGTACTAGCCATAGCCACCAGAACCAAGACACTGTCCTCCAAACACTGGAATCCAATGTGATGGTCCCCTGCCTTTACTAAAGTGTACAACAGAAGGAAGACTCTGTTGCAGAAAAAGGTGGTGTCCCATGATTGGTAAACCCCCTTATTAGCCTCCACAACAATGTGAGATCCCTCATGAAATCATCTTCAGCCAGCTAGGAAGGCAGAATTGCAGCAGACACTGACAACAATCACAAAATCCTTTGATAGTTATACCAACAACCTCCACAGCACTACCCACAAGTGCTGTGAGTTACTGCACAATGCTAACTCCTATCATAAGTGAACAGATATGGGCAGGAGTCTTGCAACACATTCAGTGCCAGCATTACCCCTCACTCCCCCCTAAGGGAATAATCACAATGGCAGAAGAATGCCAGAAACCCAGCATCACTGCAGCCCAGGTTAGACATGCATTGCCCACAGGAAAGAATACAGCTTCCATGGGACCCAAACATATCTATGGCTGTATTACATATGACACACAAAGAGACCTGGCACCACGTCTGTGTCCTTGTTCAGTCACAGCCTCACCTCAGACTTTGTCCCTCCAAAATGCTGTACTGCTACAGTCATCCTTCTCCATAAAGGGTTAGCAACTACAGACCCTGGGGATTATTGGCCCATTAGCCTGATGAATCTACTATGTACAGGTATGGACTGCATCATCAGGGACCTTACTGACAAAGATATAGGTAATCTTCTAACTCTGGACCCCACACAGTTTGGCTTTGTGAATGGCAGATCATGCCTGCTCAACCTGGTTGACTTCTTTGAGTCAGTCACCAAGGCTGTGTATGATGGTAAGGCATTGTATACAGCCTACCTTGATCTGACCAAGGTTTTTGATACCATTCGTCAGTCAGGAATTATTGAAAAATTCATCAAACTAGGCATCAACCCCTATATCAGTAGGTGGGTTGCAAATTGGTTCACAGAACACACAGTGTGACAGTGGCAAACCCCAAGTCAGACTGGCAAGCAGTCATGAGTGGAGTCCTACAGTGATCTGTACTAGTTAGTCTCCTGTCCAGCATCTATTTCTTAGGAGTCCAACCCAACAGAGAGGAACTCTGGCTGACCAAGTTCACAGAGGACTGCAAGCTGGGAGCCATCATTAACTCCACAAGTGATGCAGACATCCTACAGAAAATACTCACTGAGACCAATTAGTGGTGTGGAAACCATGGCCAGAAGCTTAACACCACAAAATGCATCATCATCCCCTTTGGTAAAACACTCGGTCCCCAGTAAGTATCGCATGAACACTGTAGGCATTATAAGAGATGTGGGGAGACAGGCTGACAGCAACTTCTCCTTCACCCACCACATTGCCACTGTGGTTAGGAATTCCTTCGATGTGGCACATCGCATTACCAAGGGTTTTGCATCTAGGAAGACAGAGGTAATCATCTCTGTCTACTCTTCCCTCATTGGAACACTCATCAAGTATTATGGCCCATTTGGCATATACCTCACTAGACACCTGCAACAGCTGAGGAGGCCACAGAAGTACCTCAAAAAGAGGTCTCTAGGCAGTAAACACATGTCCTACACAGACTCATAAGACTCCAGCTATTCTCTATGTCATATCACCTAGTTAAAAGCTATCTGTGCTTGACTTACAAACCCATGTCTGACCCAGCTCTTTTAGAAATGTTACATATGAAGACATCCCAATCCCTCCACACCACACACTGCAGAGACTTCTACCTCATTACCACAATTGACACAACATGCTGGTAGGACAGATCCCTCACCAAGATACTGCACAAGCCCTGGAATATACTTCCCATACATGTCATGCAGCGCACCTACCTGATGCTGTTTCAGAGAAATCTTGATGCGTGGATGGGTAATAGACAGTTTACCCCAAGGATCACTGCAGTGGCTCTACTTGATACAGGCACTGGGAAGTAACATCACGTGGCACAATGGCAGGGCCCTTCTATGGGCTAGGCTTATAAAGGCTCCTGGGCCATTAGCTTACTACACACTTATGAACCTATAAGAGGGATGACATCAGCAGGACTGATAAAATACGGCCATGGGTGTTAAATGTATCAAAATACTTCTGCCTACAAACAGACACACTTACCAGATGCAAGAGTAGAACCTCTGCCTAACTAGCTATTTCCACTACAGTGTTAAGCATTTATCACACACACTACTGAACTTACTGGGCTGATAGCTGGCCATGGTTGCTGATAAAGGGAGTGACATCATCTGGACTGATAAAGTGGAGCAGTGGGAATTGTTGTGGGTGTGAATGGCATAAAACTGTTTCACCTACAAATGAACAAACAAACACACAATTCCCTCAGTCTTGCACACGCAACTTTTACACACACAGTTAATGGTATTGGGTATAGAACTCCTACCTATCTAGTAACTTGTACTATAGTGTTAAGTAGTTATCACACATGCTGCAGAGCTTATAGGAGTAGTAGGTGTCCAATGGTACTTATAAAGTGAATGACAGCAGTAGATCTTGTGCAGTTGGGCAATTTGAAGTGTACTGAGTAGGAACAGTCTGCAAATACTTAGACTTACAGAGACACGCGCACACACACAGGCAGGTGATGTGATATTAACACCCCAACCTCAGTGCTATTACACATTGGGGCTCACCTTTTATGCTTGCATGTGCCACTGTTTAAAACCAGTATGCCACTGTCCACAACAGGACATCACTGTATACTATACAGGGTACTCATATGTGTGAGCCATGCTGCTGTGTCTGTCCCCCTGTGTCTCTCTATCACTGTCTGTCTCTCACTTCCCCACATCCATTTGTGTGTATGCTTGACATATAGTTACCTGTTGGCCATGTGTGTGTGTGTGTGTGTAGGGACACACATAGCTGCCTGTATGCACAGATATATCTACACAATATAGTCATATAGATGAATGTAGGTTCCAACATATCCTATGATTCTCTAAGTGTAGGAGCATGCCCAGTGTGACCTTGTATGCTTAGAGTTGGACTCCATTCCAACATGTCCTGTGCTTCTCTAGTTGTAGGAGAATGCCCAGTGTGACCTTGTATAGTTAGAGTGGGACTCAGAGTGGGACTCCATTCTAGAGATAAGTGTATTCCAGTCCAGGGTTTTGTGTGCTACAGACAGGTCTATATTACAATTTGAATGCTTAGGTGATTGAACACCTAAACATCGAACTTGTAATATCGAAAGCAAAAAACAGCGAATGGCCGATTTAACACAGGGAAAGATTTCCCTTGACCGTTCACCGGATTTTGCCATTTTATCTACTGTAGAGCTATCTCAGAGTTGGTATATTTAGTGAGGGGGGTGTGGGGGGTGTAGACCCAGGTGTGGGGGAGGACAAAGCCCCCCACTTTGTTTGGGTGTTAAGTTTTGTTTTTTTTTTTCCTGTGGCCGACCGTGTTTTCCTGCACAGTTTGACATTTTTGCGTTTGATATTACAAGTTCGATGTTTAGGTGTTCGATCACCTAAGCATTCGATCTTGTAATATAGACGCACTACAGACATACCTCTTAGAAGTACAGAGGACTGGTTTGTTTTGGCAGAGATTTTCTGACATATCTGTATTCTGATAGTACAATGTATTGTGCCATTACCTAGTGTCAGACATCCTCAAATCATCACAGTGCTTTACCAGAGGAATACTAGTCGTATGATGCATAGACTGATATTATAATGGCAGCTATGTACATTCTTGCCCAACAGGACCAGTTGGGAGGTGTGACTACAGCTAGTTGAGTGAAAGTCCAGCAACTTGATGTACTGGCTGGGGATCTTCTGCTTCTGTGGAATCTGTGTAATCTGAGATGTGATATATTGGCATGGCCATACCTGTCTGCTGTACATTTTTTGGCAGATTGTCCAGGTGTTTGGCTAGAGGTTTTGTCCAGTCTGCATAAACATGTGTTTTTATGGCAAGTTATTTCAGTATAATTGAAGAGTAATGTTACAAAATATTGAGAGACATTACTGTGTCAGCCTAAATAACCTTCTGACAATTCCTGCTACTGCAAACCCCTCACCCGACCAACTTTCTCAGTATGTCAGGGTAATATTTACCGCACATGTCTATCATTGTGCCTTTGTTCCACATTTACTTCTGCCCTTGTTCAGACATGTTGCTGTCAGAGGTTTGGTGTTATGGGTGTGGGTACAGACTGCATTGTATTGTGCAGGCATGTCCATTATATACAAAAGCAGCCATAAAACAAGGAAAAAAGCCATATTGACAATGACCACTGGCAACAGTACCAAGAAGCATGATTATTCACAAAAGTCATAGCACCTCTGCTACACAGCTCTCAAGAATTCCATTATATATGTAGTATATTCCACATAGCACTGTGATTTTCAGGTATGTTAGTGGCAGAGTAATAGGTGTCACTGACATACATGATCATTGGCACTGAAGTTGTCTGCACATGGCCCTGTGACAGATAGACTGTACCTAGGGCATTACAAGATGACAGCCAGGAAAACATGCTGGCCAGATCTTGACAGTAGTGACCACACATAGACATAGCTCATTGATCCCTGCATATTGAGCACATGCAACATGTTTTCATGGGTATTGGGACAGTGCTACCAATCTGTGTTATGCTGATATTTATCAAAACCAAAGAAAAAACACAAAACCTAATAAATCCAAAAGGCATACACAGATTTGGAGTACCAAACAGCTTTTAATCCTGGTACCTCGACATTTCACTTTCAAGGGATATCAACATGTCAAATTCTAAAGCTTAAATATACTAAACAATTAAACAATTGTGTTTCAAAATTTGTCTATACATCCCACATTTAAAGTAACCAGTACACATTATACATAAACACATCCCTTAGTCATGAAAAACTACTACATTTCCCATAGAATTTCAGCAGCAGCAAAATTACAATAAAATTACAATGAATTCTACAACAGCATCATCAAAAAAATTCAACTAAATATACATAAAATACAACAACACTATCTCATAATGTGTGTATGTACTCATATAAATATACACATAAACACACATAAATACATATATGGACATATTGTCAATGAAATTTCTTCAAAAAATTAACGCCACCTCCTGATTTAATCCATTTGGGACCAAGGTTCCAAAATTATAAATGAAAGTAGTCTCCAGCTGATTTAACTAGTTGGCAAATAAGAGTACCACTACCACAGCTGCCAGATGGTTGGGCTAATACAATAAAATCAGGGAATCAAAATTTCCCAAATGGGCTTCAATAAAATGTTCTGCCACTAGACTGAAGCTTTTATTACCCCTTCTAATATTTCCCAAATGTTTCAAAATTCTGATCTTAACTTTTCTTTTGGTCTGACCTATATACCATTTAACCTCATTACACCCACAACCCAGAATGTATATAACACCACATGATTGACAATTAAACCTTGCTGCTAGTTCCCTGCAAACATACATGTTACTGCATTTTTGTGGGTTTATGGGGGTACACCTGTCAACTGTAGACATTTGCAGATACTGTGCTGATATCTGCTTTACATTTTTATTCCATTTACCATACTATAACTGTCTTGGGGACTACAGGCATATCAGTAAAGAGCACAGGTGGGATTGTAATGGCATACATTTGCATGTCAGACTTGTTACCCTTCAGAGCCTTACTGCAACTGCATGACCTGCTTTGCTATGACTGTGTGGGTCTGTAGGGGGGTGATTCAACATTGCTGCCATTTGTGAAGCATTTCCAGACATTTCTCTCTGTTTTTTTTACAGTTGTGAGCTATGATCCCCCAGTTAGTTAGCCCCATACATATACTGAAGAAGGATTTGCCACCTTGGGTACTACTGCATTGTGTTGGGAGGCCAGTATTGGGCAGACATTTCCTGTTGTCCCACATATCTGTCAGTTGTCTGCTGCTATCCCAGTAGTCCAGCCCATTCCCTTGCATGCATGAAACAATACCATACATATGGTAGCAGAACTTACTGATACATTAATTTACTGTTAAGGCAACTGACTTACCTTGTGCCTGTGGCAGTTGTGTGTATGGAGTTTGAGGACTGCCTATGTTGGATGTACACATTACACTCGCTATACATGATAAGTTACAGGTAGTGTGATGTGTGTGTCATCCCTTTTTAATGTGTGTGCGAGTAGCGAGAGGTGTCAGTGCCTGGGTGCCTAAAGTGTCAGTGTGTATGCTATGCATTGCCTCTTTAACAAGGCCAGGCCATACTGGGAATGCAAATAGTAGAAAAACACTAGAAGCAACACAGCAGACAATCCAAAGACAATATCCAATTTAATGAAAATAGTAAGCGCTTTTGAGGGTCCACCGCTTCATCAGACTAAAAACAATTAAATGATAAAACAGACTCTTTAAATACCCCTCCCTTCCATCATTAAATACATCAATTAATGCATCAATTAAAATATTTAAAAAGATAACACATGATTTACCCTAATACATATGCTAATGCTTGAGCTGTCTAGCTTTAAGGAAAGGTTTGATAGAAAGCATACTATTTAAACCTGGCGCTTTATCTGCATGCAGTAACATTATCCATCTCTGTTCTGTGGCTTCAGTAATATTTTTCATATCACCTCCTCTTTTCCTATCTGCAACCAATTCCAAAGCCAAAAACTTAAAAATGTGTTCCCTACCTTTGTTCTTTACATGCATGGCTAATGCATTATTTTCTTTCATACTTTTTATATTTCGGACATGTTCCAATATCCTGTCTTTGAATTGCCTATTAGTTTTGCCAATGTAGTATGAAAAACACTTAACACAATAACTGAAGTACACCATATTCCTTGTTCTACAAGTGGTGTAGTGTGAGCACTCTACCTTAAACCCTAATACTGGATGTGTAAAGTGTGTGCCTGCATGTATAAAGACACAGGCACTACAATTCCTACAGTTGTATGTACCTGCTCTGACAGATTTATCAATAACCTTAGGAAAACTGGATTTATAGCAAAGGTGACCCTTCAGTGTCTTGTTGTTCCTAAAACTGAACTTAGGTTTTTCACCTACTACACCCTTTAACTCTTCCACTGTTGAGAGTATATCCCAGTTCCTATTAATAACATCACATACAATATTTATATTACTTGCATATGTCAAAGTCATCCTTGGGCAAATGTTATCACAACCTTTGCTCTCACTCATGGACACAGGGCTCTCACCTATTGGATTCCCATTAAAATACGGTTTACACCTGGTCGCCCTGTCTCGCCATGCTTCTTTAATATATTTATCAATGTCCTTACCTTTATAACCTCTTTCTATTAAATCTAATTTCAGAGATGCCAGAGCTGACTCTAATTCCATGTCATCATTATTTAATCTCATTAGTCTCACCACTTGTCCAGTTATTATGTTGCATTTGCAGTGATTGGGGTGCATACTCCTACTATGTAGCAAGTTATTTTTCCTGACTGGTTTCCTGTACAAGCTAGTTCTAATATTGGTCAGAGAATGTTTACAGTTACATCCAAAAACTCTATTTTTTGCGCACTGTAATTATATGTAAATTTCAAAAAATCTGTGGACGTATTTAGATAACCAATAAAATCTCGTAACAATTGTTCAGTCCCTTGCCATAACATAAAAACATCATCCACAAATCTTGTATACCAAATTACTGTGTCTGCAAACACCATATTTGAAAATATATGCACTGTTTCCCATTGTACAAGCGAAAGGTTGGCGTAGCTGTTGGCATAAGCTGTGCCCATCACCACGCCAACCTTTTGGATGTAAAAGTCATCCCAAACATGAAAACATTATTACTCAAAATAATGTCTAGTAAACTACCAATCAAGCGTATCTTGTCTCTTCGCATACCCTTGACATGTAGTAATTCACTAACATTATCAATTACCCATTGGTTAGGAATAACAGTAAATAAAGATGCTATGTCTAAGGTGATGAAAAAATAGTCTGCATACTCCGGTTTCCATTTCTCTTTCAATAATTGCAAGAAAGTTTTAGTGACTTTCAAGACTGTTCCACCTCTTTAACAAGGCCAGACCATACCGGGAATGCCTCCATCTGCCTACATGGGCTGGCTCAGGGGGTTCCTTGTCCGAGTCCCTCTGTGCCTGTGGGGACCTTGGCAATGATGGGCGCCTGTGTGGCTCTTCCCCATCCTGTTCCTGCTGCAGCTGTTTTTCACAGGATCATATTGTGTAGCATGGCATATACTATGAACATATGTGCATATGTGACTGGAGAGTACTGTCAGGCTCTGTCCAGGCAGTGGAACCGTGACTTGAGCATCCCAAACACATGCTCAATAATGATCCTGGTTTGTGCATGTGCCTCATTATGGCTTTCTTGCATGGGTGTGTGTGCATTTCTGATGGGTGTCATCATCCATGGCTCCAGTGCATAGCCAGCATGCCCCACCAGATGGCCATATGGGATGTCCCCCCGGCAAATCCTTGATACAGCTGTGAGGAATGCCAGATGCTGGAGTCGTGGTAGCTTCCAGGGCTGCCAGCACACACATTCATGATAATGTCCTGGGCATTGCACACACCCTGGCAGTTGATGGAGGGGAATACCTTGTGGTTTATGTAGACACTACCCTGCTCACCTGGTGGTGCTTTGATGTGGATGTACGTGCAGTCTATGGCACCCCATATCTCTGGGTATTCAGTTACACAGTGGAAGAGACACATATTGCTGGTCAATTCCTCATAGGTGTTTGGGAAGTATATGTGGTCACGGGCATTTGGTAGCATGGCATCCAGGAACTGGTGGAGTACTCTGGATGCAGATGCCTGTGACACCCCTGTGATATCTCCAGTGGGTCTTTGAAAGTACCTGTAGCTAGTATTCTTAAGGCTACACATACCTTAGTATCCAGTGGGTTGGGTTCCCCTCTGTTTATTCTGGATGTGAGGCGAGGCTAGCACAGCTCCACAATTTGTTAAAGTATGTCCCTGTCCACCCTATAGTGCTCTACTATCTCCAGGTCATGTACCCTCTGGTAGGTTAACCTGGCTTTGAACACTCTTCTCCTCCTCCTAAGTCTGGGGCAGTTGTCAGCATCATCCTCCTCACCACTGTCAGCCTCCAGCACATGCTGATGTATCAAAGCGATGGCAGCCCCTGGCCTTTTGTCAGTTAAATTTCCCAGGTTTACTCCAAAGGTGCAGAGTTTGTTGGAGAAACCAGACTGAGATGTGTTTTGCATACTTTATTGTGGTGTGCTGCAACTGCTGCTTGTGTGATTGGGTCTATGATACATTCCAGCTTCCAGCTATATTATTCATGGTTTTGAATTGGCCACTGTGAGTGTTAGAGGAAGTAGTGGTCATTTGTGCATGTTTACCTTTATTCTGCCATTGCCTTTTTTTACTTAGATCTCCTCCCACTTTCAGCTATGCAGCCACCTGCCAGCTATATTATTGTGTGCTTTGCCTGCCCATTGTAAGTTGCAAGAGTCCCATATTAGTGATTTCTACTAAATTTCTCCATTATTGTGCTGTTGCCCTTTATTTTTTTTTTTACATCTCCTCCCACTTTCAGCTATGCAGCCACCTGCCAGCTTTATTATTGTGTGGTTTACCTGGCCCATTGTGAGTTGCAAGAGTCCCATATTAGTAATTTCTACTTCATTTCTCCTTTATTGTGCTGTTGCCCTTTATTTATTTATTTTTTACATCTCCTCTCATTTTCAGCTATGCAGCCACCTGCCAGGTGTATTAATGAGTGCTTTCAATGGCCCATTGTGTGTTGCAGTATCTCATATTGCTGTTTGTACTGCACTTCCCTTGTTCTGCTATTTCCTTTAACTTTTCCTGTGTCCTTCCTGTTTAATTCCCGGCACGCCAGCCAGATCCATTTAGCTAATGTAAACAGCAAGAAATGGCCCTCCCCTGGCACTGAACATGCTCCTCAGTTCATGAAATAAGACTATACAGTCTCAGACACACTCCCTCGTTTGGCTGTGCATAGCTAAGCACAAACCCGGCTAACAAAGCTCCTCTGTGCTTACAGCAGGCATGACACACCTCCTTTTCATGTTAGCTCCTCCTCCTCCTGTCTATACAGTGGTGTTAGATCACCTACATGGTTAGTGCAGTGTGACACTTAGAAGAAATTTGTGATTCAGTATAAGTCCCCTCATTTAACATACCTCACTGCCTTAATCCACAGTTACTGCACTACACACGATCCTTCCCACTTAACAACCATTGTTTGCTACCATTGTTTACTTTCTGCATGCCATTGACTATAATGGCAGAATGCAGTTTTCCATAATACTCCTGTTTCCCCCCCTTTTATTTATTTTCTGCCATCTTCCCATTTGCGTGCCATTTCCCACACATTCAATGGCCGAGATCGACCAACAAAAATAAAAGTTTATTTTTTATTCATAGGGAGCAGTTTTGCATGCCAATGGCCATATATTTAGCCATTGGCATGCATAGCCACTCTAATACATGCTTTATTGAGAGTTGACATGTCTCCATTGTGTTTTTTGCAGAAATGTATTCAGTTAGTAACCGAATACATTTTTGCAACTAACACTGTTCCTGCACGGAGACCCGGCAGGTTCGTGAATCACTAAATCACCTCATTTGCATGGTTTTCACCAGCAAATCAGGTGATTAGCATCCTGCATGGGTTTCCATGCAGGAACAGTGTTAGAGCATTCGTGCACGTCAAAACGGCACATACCTGGATCGTGTGGCGGCCATTTTCCATGCAGGAGCGGCTACACTGTTCCTGCATGAAAATATTCATTCATGAATCCCGGGTACAGAGTTGCTTAGTCATGCTGTAGACCACTTGCCAAAGGATGGTCCAAGTCCTTACCTACAATACCCTGGAGCAGTGTTGTGGCATCCCCACATGGGAAACCAACATATTGCATCATGTATTTACCAATATAGGTGACCACTACACCCCCCCTGATGTGAGGTCCTCCCAGGTGGGATCTCACCACAGATCAGTCTCCTTAAAACTACCAGCACATGCCTCCCCCCTTGCAGACAATACAGACATATATGTCAAGAAAGCCATTTATTACCTCCTGTGGGATGGTTGACATAGCGTGACTGCACCTCCCCTTCAGATAGAACAGGCAAGTATGCAAAGCTCTACATCCATGCATTATTTCAGCAGAATTACAACTGCATAAACTTAGCTGTACAGGACAGGAGAGACTCAGGCTCGTCATGGCTCAGCAAACCTGACTGGTGGACAACTGCAATTAGCAGGCTGTGCAATAACAGGTGGACATTGCTGTGTGACAGTTGGTGTGAGGGTGTCCCCCTAACATGGAAGCACAATCTCCTCAGCTAAAAGAAGCACACAGTGTTGTTGTGATGTTGTGTATACACAGTAAGTGACAAAATTTGCCACCCACATAAAGCAGAACCACAACGCACAGTATAGTTAAATGTGTAACCTCAAAGACATGCCCATATTGTAGCTGACCTCAGACATCATGATGCCACATATGATGGGTCTGTATTCATACCTGACCTGTACTCCAACACTGTCTGCATCAACTACACTCCCTTGTCCCCACCACATTTGACATATAACATTCCTACAACTAGTCCCATAACTTGCATATTTACAGAGCAGTTTGTAACTGGCCTCTCAATGGAAAATATATAGCATCTATTGCACATTCTAACATGCCAGGCTGTATCCCACATGTGATCTGACAAGGATTACTAACACCATTGGAAAACTCTTGCAATCATACTTACACCATTGCCTGCACACCAGCTGATGGACAACAGCAATTGTTCTACCCTTGCACAGAGGTGGTGCATCCACTGACCAACATAACTATATACCTCTTTGTCTAAGAATCCATATCTTTATGCCTGTAGGGGCAATCATCATGGAGCTGATCAGCACACATACATGTGATCTACACACAGATGACTGTACACAGTTTTGATGTGTGATGGGGGAGCATGACTGTTACATGTGGTGGACATTTCTGAGGCAGCCACCAAGGACCTGGGAGAGGGTACATCAGGGCATATATAAACCCTAGACTGAGCCAAGCCATCTGACTATATCCCCTGCTCAGGCAACATTTATAAAGAACCTACTAAGGCATCCATGACAGTGTCATTATAAGGTTCACTAAATGGCCCATTGATGGCACACATATGCAACATAGGGACATCCACCTCCAATAGCTGATCTGTAAGCAGCAGTGCTCAACAGGAACAGTCCTGGGTCCTCTACTGCTTGGAATCCATATAACTACAATACACATGACTACTGAATGGCTAACAATGTTAGCTGATGCTTGCAAATTGTGAGCACTCATAGAATCTCTGTGGTATGTCACTGTCCTGCAAGAGGGTATTGCAAACACATGCCTGTTGACACACTAATGGTCATAAACTCCAAGCAAATATATATGTAGTATCACTTCTGTCAGGTAGACCTATGTACCTGGTAAGTAGCTGTTAAATGAAAAACACTGTAATAAAAAGATCAATACACAGGAGGTTCAGGTTCAGGTTCTTTACTAGTGTACACCAGGAGGCAAAAAACGTACAAGTACAGAATTTTGTCTGAATGAAACAGGAAGAACACAACTTTTATAGTATTTCTTACTAGTATTAACCCACCAGGCTGACGTAGTCAGTCACAAGGGGTTTTACATCACTTTAGCTTACAATATTTTATTCATCTAAAATGCTGATACTACATTTTGCTTAAAAAGTTTTTCTGGTAAACAACGTGGCCTTGCTAGCCACCTGGTTAGTTATAATACCCTTTTACAAAAGTTGCCACTCAAGGTTCTAAGCTAATTCGAGCATAATAGCAGATACAGTTCTCAATACATTTCTTTTGTTACATGTATCACTTCTTCCTTGCAGCTGGTGCGTTATCTAGCAACATATACAAGGTTGATTGCTCAAGCAGGAAAGAGCAGAAGATTCTCATTATTTCACACATTTAATTTCCTGACCCAGCAGATAATCACTTGTGAGAAGCATAAACATCAATTCTTGCTGAGCTAGCAGCTGCTTGGGTCAGAGGCCAACTTGCAAAAAAGGCACACTGCAGTTTCCAAAAGCTTCTTGCAGTTTCATATGAATTCATTTTTCTTGTCATAACATTAATAGAATAAAATGCATTATATCTTTCTTATTTCTTAATAAGCACTAAACATATACATTAATACATATTTTTCTAACATTTTCCCCCTGTTAATACTTTTTATTCTATTCTCAGAAGTGAAAACAGTCTTATTTCTTCTCCTAACCTCTTCCACTTAGGATTTGCAGTTAAGAGAGTCATTCAGTTTAGACTTCAAGGAGAATTTCATTTGGAACCAATTTCTCAGTTCAATGTCTTGATACAAGGTTTCAGAGACAGACATATCTATAAAATCTTTAATTAATCTTTTCATGCAGGGGATTCCACAATAAACACATGTTCCTTATAGGAGTAAACCCCCACAGATGGCAATCAGAATATCCATTAGGATGGAACCCCACCCCCCAAACAGATTCTGGAAAAAATCCGTCAGTGTGTTTGGGCCTGGTTTGGTCATGGCTGACACCTGCTGAATCACCTCCAGATGCTTATTAATTTCATGCTTATTATCTGGAATATATGCACAGCATTCTTCTTTGATAAGCGCACATGTACCACCTCTCGTTGCTAGGGTGAAGTCAAGAGCCATCCGATTTTGCAACACATCAGTTTTCATGGCATTTAGTTCATCAGTCACTAATTCAAGAGCAGAAAAAGTTGCATTACTCATTACTTTGAGAAGTTTCAACAGTTTTCTCAGCTCCCAAATCGATTTGACTGCACCATACGCTGGGAGTATACCTGCCCAAGATATAACACTGTCACTCAAGTCCATATGAGTCAATTTGTCTTTGTCCTTCATGGAATTATGGTCTTTCCAACCTGCTTCAACTCGCCCTACTGGATTCACAGGTTTCTCGATTAGATCTTTGGTTTTCTTGGAAACCTCTCTCACGTTCCGTATTTTACCCAGAGGTAATTCCGCAGTGTGTCATATGGCCGGAACCAGGTAGCCCAAAAAACAACTGCCAGACCAATTCTCAG
Organism: Protopterus annectens; assembly: GCF_019279795.1. Classification (NCBI taxonomy): domain Eukaryota; kingdom Metazoa; phylum Chordata; order Ceratodontiformes; family Protopteridae; genus Protopterus; species Protopterus annectens. Next base: position 41,787,509 of record NC_056734.1, read on the forward strand.
GTAGCCATTTGTATGCCTTTTTCCCACACACAAAATAACAGTTTACAACTTTAGTGCTAATACGCACTAGCCCTGCATGAAACATTTTCTTATCTATGATTGACAATTGTTTAATCAAAACAGGATTTCTTTGTACTTCATTCAATGTCGTTTTCATTGAGTTCAAATATGAATCATAGTTAGTATTGCAAACGGTACCCCCAGTTTTAGTCTTAATATAACATTTATAAGATATTGTTATGTTACAGTTACTCCAGCCCACCTGGAGAGTATCATTTTTGAAAAAACACACAATCCCCTTTTGTGTAACAGGTAAATACAATGCTATTTTATCCTGTGATTTCACAGTTCCTGTGTCAAAAAGTAAATTTTCCCAAGTTTCATTGATCCCTAAAGGAACAGCGGACATTAGTAGTCCTCCATATGCTGTTGGTATAGCTGTACAAACCCAGCAGTTTGAAATGTTCATAGTCTCAGCATATACACGTTTAATTGCTAGGTATGTGTTAAAGTTTGGATGCCAGTCTATGGATGTTTCATCACGTTTATCCAGTTTTACTCGTGTGGTTGAGAAATGAAAAAACCACAACAAAAAGAAAATTGTCAAAAGTACAGTCAACAAGTGTACGCTCAATAATATGATTATGCAACATTTTTGAGGTTGGTCTGAATTTCTGTCTTTGGCCATTTTGTTCTTGTTGCGTAACAGTTACAATGTTTTTATCAAGTTGAAAGTTCTTTACCGGTTTACAATGTGTTAAATAAATCCAAGAAGTCCTCTCGGCTATTCTGACCACAGTAGGCATGGCCAACAGCACCTGGTATGGTCCTTTCCACTTCGGGCTTGCCCAATTCTTCCTCTTTGTGACCTTCACCCAGATCCAGGACCCCGGGGCTAGAATTGCTTGCAATGGTCTGGTCTGTTCTTTATCTGAAAAAGAGTTAAACTGCAAAAGAGATTTATTTGTTAACAGTTTCCTCATATAACTAGCTAGCGAACTATCAGACTCCTGGTCTGCAGGCATGAGAGCTTTCCACTGAGGTACATAATATGCCCTCCCAAACACCATTTCAGAAGGAGTCAAACCCTTTGCATTTGGAACCGTTTGCATACTCAGCAGCGCCAGAGGCAGACAGTGCACCCAGTTCTTTTGAGTTTCATTGACTAACTTCCTAAGTTTGTTCTTGAGGACTCCATTGTGCCTCTCCACCAGTCCTGCAGACTGAGGGTGATAAGCACAATGGTTCTTAAGGGAAATCCCAAAGAAGCGTCCCAATTGCTGTATGGTCTGATTCACAAAATGTGTACCATTGTCACTATAGATCCTTTCCGGTATACCAAATCTAGGGATAATCTCCTTTATGAGAGCTTTTGCCACTGTTGTTGCATCCGGGTTTTTAGTCGGAAAGGCTTCCACCCATTTGGAAAACATATCTACAATGACAAGGCAGTACTTTTTGTTATCACATTTGTTCAGTTCTATAAAATCCATACAAATAGTATGAAACGGATATGGCGGTGTAGGAAAACTTCCTTGTTTAGGTTTTAATGCCCCTTGTGCATGATGTTTGTTACAAATATGACATGCCGCACAAAATTTTTTTGTGTAATTTGTGAATCCATATGTTTGGAATATTCGGTTTACTAACTGTACCATCTCCCCTGTTGAGACATGGCACTGCCTATGGCTCAACAAAGCTGCATATCTAAACAAATTAGAAGGCAAAATATTTTTTTTTTCTTTGGAGATGTACAGCCCATTTTTAAGGATTGCTCCTCGTCTTTCCCATTTTTGTTTTTCTGCTTTTGTGGTAAGTGTCTGCATCGTTTTTAACATTTCTAAATCTAAAATTTTAGAGGGTTGTAATTCCTCATCTAAAAGTAAAGTTTTTGAGTCTGAAGCTGCTTGTTTTGCAGCTGCATCAGCTCTTGCATTTCCTTTTGAAATTCTGTCCTGCTGTTTCGTATGAGCTACGCATTTGCAAATAGCTACTTTAGTAGGTAATTGAATAGATTCTAACAATTTTAAAATAAAGTGCGCATGATTAATTGGTTTACCACTAGATGTTATCATCCCTCTATTTTTCCACTGCTGTGCAAAAACATGTACAGTAGAAAAAGCATACTGACTGTCAGTGTATATGTTTACACATTTGTCTTTTGCTAAAGTACAGGCTCGTGTTAAGGCAATCAATTCTACTGCTTGTGCAAACAAGTTATGTGGTAAGGATTGGGCTTCTAAGGTTTCAGTGTCTGTGACAATTGCATACTTCACTAGATTTTTTCTTGTAGGGCCCCTTCTGCATGAGCCGTCCACATAATATGTCACCTCGGCCTTATCCAAGGGAATATCCATGAGATCTTGTCTGGGTAATGTTTTCTGCTCAATTTCCTGCAGGCAACTGTGTGGTGTGCCATCCACAGGAGTTGGGAGCAAAGTTGATGGATTTAATGTCGAGCATTGTTCAATTGTCATATGAGGTTGGCTCAACAGTATAGTCATACAGGAAAGGTGTCTAGCAGGAGAAAGATATGCTACCTTTTCTTGCAGTAAAATTATCGCAACTGCATGAGGCATTCTCAATGTGAGAGGGTGGAATAACACCACTGAGGCCGAAGCCTGTACTGCCATTGCAGCTACAACTATTGCTTTACACAGTGGGGCAAGGATCACACCACTGGGTCTAACTGTGATGAATAGTAAGCTATGGGGCGTTGCTTATCCCTGTGTTGTTGTGTCAATACTGATGTCATATATCCCTGCTTACAGTCTACAGTTTGAAAGAAACGTTTATGATAGTTTGGTAGTCCTAGGACTAATGAAGAAGCTATTAATTCCTTCAACCTGCAGAAAGCCATTTCTGCTTCAGGTGTCCATTGTAATAAATCTTGTGCTGCCATCAGTTTTTTGTATATTAGGTCGGTCAGTGGAGCAGATTCCAAAGCATAGTTTGGTATCCAACTCCGGCAGAAGTTAGTTGTTCCCAGGAAGGACATCATTTCCTTCTTGGTCACTGGTTTGGGTGCTTGTAAAATCGCTGTCTTTCTTTCCTCATCTAATATTCTACCTTCTTTGGATATTACATATCCTAGGTATCTAACCTGTTTTCTCCAAAGCTGTAGTTTGCTTTTGTTTACTTTGTATCCCTGTGTTGCTAAGAATTGCAACAGTGCTATGGTATCCTCCCTGCATTGCTGCTAGGTGGGGGCTGCTAGCAAGATGTCGTCTACATAAAGCAGAATTTGACTACCCCCTGGTGGGATGAATCCCACCAAATTACTAGCCATTTCTTGTGCGAATATTGTTGGACTCTCACAATATCCCTGTGGTAGTCGAGTATAGGTATACCTCTTTCCCTGAAATGTAAATGCAAACCAATATTGGCTATCAGGATGTATAGGTATTGAAAAAAAAGCATTGCTGATATCTACCACAGAGAAATATTTCTGGTGAGGTTTCAAATCATTTACCAAAGTGTGTGGATCTGACACCGTAGGTGCTCTAGGTATTACTGCATTATTTACAGCTTGTAAGTCCTGAACCATACGCCATTCCCCATTTGCCTTTTTAACAGGAAATAGGGGTGTATTACATGGTGAATCAGGAGATTCTACCAGTACTCCTACCTTATGTAATGCTGATATTATAGGTTTGATTCCTATTTCTGCATCCTTTATTAAAGGATATTGTCTCTTCTGTGGTCTGAATGCTGACTTTGGCGTAATAATAACTGGTCCTGCTGTTCGAATAAGTCCTACATCTGACTTGCCTGTTGACCAAAGAATGTCTGGTATGTCACATAAGGCTTTTTCTTCTTCTTTTAATAAAAATGCCAATCAGCTGTCCTCGCTAGACTACAAGTGTACAGTTGGATGTGTCTGTGTTAACCAATTCAGTCTCTGTTTCTGTATTCCCTGTTCTGATAATTCTAATTCAGTTTGCTTTTCTCATCTTGTTACCTTTTTTCCTAGGTTTGCCCATTTTGCATTTTTGTCCTTAGTTAAACTGACATGTGGTAATCGATTAGATTTGTATAATGCAAGGAATTCTTGAGGTAATGAACAGCTAACAACACTGTTTCCCTCAGTATCCCAGTACAGATTACGTAACACGAATTTGTTTGCACGATTTTTAAACAATTCTTGCTCATATTCCTTATCAGGTCCTGGTGTGCTACAGTAATACAGAGTACAATGTAACAAATGCTGTTTGTCACTGTCAAGGGAGGGGGATTTACTGATGGCTACGTTCATCAGTTCCTCGGTCACTGCCCCTCGACCAGTTGTAACTAAGTCCTGGCTGTACCAGTAAAAAGTTTCAACCTCCGGTCGCACCAAAAAAGTATCCATTTGTCGCTGTGCCTCCATACCTTGCATAGTCAGAACTACTGCTATGCCAAATATCTGCATAAGGTCCCTACCTAATAGGTTTACTGGGCATTTTGCAGAAACAACAATTTTACTCCTTTGAGTCATCCCTGAAACAGGGTCAATTATTGCTATATCATGGGAAAGTGGTTCCCGGTATAGCTGTCCATTTGCAGCTTTCACTAATATATAATCAGGTGATTCTGAATGTTCCGGTAACTTGGAGGGGTTTATCAGAGTCCGTGATGCTCCTGAATCACACAGGAATTTAACTTCCTTCCCCTCCACCAGAAGTGTAACTTCCGGTTTTGTGTCTGCTAGATAGAGCTCTAGGCTCAATAATGCTAAATCTAAAATCTCATTTTATTCATCTTCAATGTCTACTTGCACTTCCTCTACTCCTTCGATCACATTTACATTTGTCCTCTCTTTATTGTCTTTTCCTGATGATTTCTGACTCTTGTATGGTGTATCTTCACCATCGTATAGTCAGTCCTCATCTCCCATATCCTCTGTGGTTACCTTCTTATTTTGTTTGCAATCCCTAGCTAGATGTCCTTTCTTCCCGCACTTAAAGCATTCATCTCACTTTTTCCTTTCTTCAAAGTCCTCTGACCATTTGTCAGACTGTTTATTTCCCTGTGCATTTTTTTTACCCTTTTTACCAGACTGTAATACATAAACTTCAGCTCTGTCTTCAGCAGTGAAGACTTGAGCTTTCTTTTTCTTTTTGCTATTAAAATGTCTTTCAGCATGTCTAGCATATTCAAGTAAGGCTTGTAACCTACTTATTCGATGATCTATCATATGCTTCGTAATGAAGCTACTAATAGGTGCAATGCAACCTTTTAAAAATGCATTTTTCAATTGTTGTTCATACGGGGAATCATTCGTTTGATTTTCGGGAACTGTCATGCCACTATGATTGTTAAAGCACTCTAATAATCTGGCATAGTACCCATCTACTGTTTCATTTTCTTGCTGTATGCATTGATTAATACAAGTCCAGTCTGCTCTAGGTTTCCATTTTTCAGAGATTCGGTCTGTAAGGCCTTTTACTCTATTGTCAAGTTCTGCATCACTATGTGGGAGTGGCTTAAATTTTGCATTAAGAGGATTCCAGGTGCCATTAATCATGTGCCAATCTGGACCTACAATTTGTCTAACTACTTTTTTTACTTCTTCCCCATTTAAGTGGTAACTTAACCTCATGCCTTGTAAATCTTTTAGGAATTTTGTAAAATTAACTTTTGGATGGGGAATTCCCTCAGTAGCCTTCTGGATATCCTCTGGTGTCCACGGCCTATATACCAAGAGGGTTGGGTCCTGTCCAACCTGTCCTGCCTGAGGATTTGGTACCTCTATAAGTGGACATATTTCTTCCTCACTCTCAGCTTGTAAATTTCTCTCCATTTGATACGATTCTATGTCCCCCTGTGTTTTACATGTTTGGGACCTAGTTTCAATGGGATCTCTAACAAACGATTTCGGTTTCACTGAGACATCAGGATACCGCGGAGGTGGACCAGCTTGTCCACCCGCTTCATATCCTGAAAAAGGGAGTGGTGGGGGCGGAAGAGCTGTTGCTACTACTATATTATTATCTTCTTTGTCTAAAAACAATGCCTTTGAATTATTACTCTTTTGTTCCCTACGGTTTGCTTCCTCAATCCACCTGTGTGCCTGAGGAATGCCTAATTGCCGTTGTTTTTTTGCCTGACCTTTCGTATCACATTTAAGAAGTTTAACAAGTGAAGATTTGTCTAATTTTCCATCAAATTCATATTTGTTAACCCATTTCGCATAATATCTAACATTATCTGCACGTTGTAGTTGCATATATTTTGCATCTTCGGTTAGGGGCAGATCTCGCGATGTTTTAGTGCACTGATTTCCCATGTCAATAAATGTTACGTAACCCTTTTACCACGTGGTACCACATCTTCAGTTCCTTTCACAGTTTATCTAGAATAACTGCCTACCTTATTCTGTTACCCTGATCTATGACCAAATAAACAGTAATTTTTCTTGTCCCTGATCTGTATGACAAATCTGACAAAAAAAAAACAATATTTACTGTAACCTAGTCCCTAATCTAAAACAGAAAAAAAAGCAAAAAGTCTCCCTACCTGAGCCTCCGTTATTGACCAGTCATGGTTCGAAGTGGAAATCCGCTCTTCAGCCACAGATCAGAAAGTGACCAGCCTCTTTAAATGACAATTCAGTCGGAGGTCTTTTCACTCAAGAAGAACCATTTCGGTATCATCTCCTGCATGCAGTCTTCGACCACCACTACGCTCTGATCCGCAGCGTCTGAGGGATTCTGGTATGCAAGGACCAATCTGTTAAATGAAAAACACTGTAATAAAAAGATCAATACACAGGAGGTTCAGGTTCAGGTTCTTTACTAGTGTACACCAGGAGGCAAAAAACGTACAAGTACAGAATTTTGTCTGAATGAAAAAGGAAGAACACAACTTTTATAGTATTTCTTACTAGTATTAACCCACCAGGCTGGCGTAGTCAGTCACAAGGGGTTTTACATCACTTTAGCTTACAATATTTTATTCATCTAAAATGCTGATACTACATTTTGCTTAAAAAGGTTTTCTGGTAAACAACGTGGCCTTGCTAGCCACCTGGTTAGTTATAATACCCTTTTACAAAAGTTGCCACTCAAGGTTCTAAGCTAATTTGAGCATAATAGCAGATACAGTTCTCAATACATTTCTTTTGTTACATGTATCACTTCTTCCTTGCAGCTGGTGCGTTATCTAGCAACATATACAAGGTTGATTGCTCAAGCAGGAAAGAGCAGAAGATTCTCATTATTTCACACATTTAATTTCCTGACCCAGCAGATAATCACTTGTGAGAAGCATAAACATCAATTCTTGCTGAGCTAGCAGCTGCTGGGGTCAGAGGCCAACTTGCAAAAAAGGCACACTGCAGTTTCCAAAAGCTTCTTGCAGTTTCATATGAATTCATTTTTCTTGTCATAACATTAATAGAATAAAATGCATTATATCTTTCTTATTTCTTAATAAGCACTAAACATATACATTAATACATATTTTTCTAACAGTAGCACATCAGTCGCAACATGTGATGTTCATACTCAGGGGTGAAAGAACTGAGTGCACAGACCTGGCTACACAGGTTTACACCTAAAGTACCTCAGATCACCATGTCTCTACAATGGTATGGCAGAAATCATATGACATAGCTGAGGCCACAGTCACCTATGAGTGACATACTCATAACTTCCACATACTCTTCCCTCAACATGCCAATATCTAAGTGCAATGGCCATTTGTTGACATACCTTTCCAAGCAGTACTGGCAACTGCACACAACAGTATGGTCCCTCACAAGGATACTTCACGTCTTCAGTATTTGTTCAATGCGTGTCATTGTCACCTGTGGCATATAGACTACTCAGAGATGATCTGTGCCTTGCATACAGGACAATGTGTGAACCTTCATGATTATATAGTCAATCAATCTGTAGGAAGCATAGCAGATGGATGACTCACTGAAAGGACATTCACCTAATATGTGACGTTATTACTACATGCTTGTGGGAGAGATTTGTCTAGCAAAATTAAATACACCCTTGAAACAGAACCCTGCCTAATGGCACACAGAGCACCTCAGTGCACCTCAGCACATGCCATCTGATTGATTGGCTTTGCGACTGTCATCTCAACACAGGGCAGCTGCCTGTACCCTCTTGGACTGGGCCAATATGTCCTGATCCTGTAACTACAGGTATAAATATGTCTATCATTGTGAGGGTTATTTGACCATTATGTTAGTTAAGTTCAAATGTCCTATGGTTGCTTAACATGATGTAAAATACTCTAACAGGCTCACACACAAACATGGCTACACTGAGGCTAGCACCACTTTCAATAACTACATACAGCACATGCCAAGGCACACACATATTGCAAGTTGGCTGTATGTAGATGAGACAGTTACCTATGTAATGGTACACATTGCAAATCACAGTACAGGTTGCAAACAATACACCTCACGCCTGCTAGTACTATCAGTTTAGGACATATTATGCTTGACGACATAAGTAGGTATTGTTGTGGTCCATCCTTTGGGGAGCCACATCACCTGCTACAAATAAAACAATGCAAAACCCTACTTATTTCCAAGTTATCAAGGTTATCTTATTTATGCCATATAGATATATACACACACCACAAGTGGGCTGGAGTGAGATTAGAACCTCTCCCTATCTAGTTTTATACACCATAGCTCACAGCACTTATCGCACATGCCATAGTTTAAATCTGATCCTGAGCTGTCAGCTGGTAGTCTTAAGGTGGATGACATCATCAGGCCTTGTAGAAGAGGGCAGTTTGGAAGCCAGCAGCAAGTTAGAAGGCCAACACGTGCATAACTATTGCAGGTGAATAGCCCATAAGGGCACACCCATTGTTTTTCAGGGGGATATACACAAACACATTCACCCGGTGGGCTGGAGTGAGATTAAAACCCCTACCTATCTAGTCTTACACACTGTAGATCACAGCACTTATCGAACATCGCCACAGGTTAAGTCTGTCGTAGATATGATTGCAGGCACAATACTTGTGCATTACACAAACTAGGCTTTTATTGAATAGCATTTGTGGCCTGCAGAGTCATATTGCTTCATACTATTATCTGCATCAGTATCCTAGCAATGAGATAACTGTTATTATCCTAGCTATATGTGTATAGTTACCAGTATGGCCATATGTGGCTGCTTGCAGTTAGATAGGCAAACCTGTGGGCAGGAACAATGTGCCCTGTCCACCCATGCATTGACAACATTATACATTACACCACCTGTTCACCTGTGTCTGTCTATGTGGTGACATCCAGCAGGCTACAGGGTCTAAAGGTAAGTGGATTATGTACTGCTGTGCCCTTAGTTTGGCTCCTTTGAGCAACTGTATGGATGTGTGATACTGCAGGTTTACTCACCATTATTAGGATATATAGGACAATAAAGACATCCACATACATATATGAGGTATATGGGAAGTTGGCATAATGGTTAAGGTCTTTACTTTACAGACACAAGGTGCAGGGTTTGATTCTTACATGTGGTAATTGGCTAGGCTGAAAATGACCCACAAGGGCAGTTAGCCTAGTACTAATCTATGATCCTACATATTTCTGTATATAACAGGGATGTATATATATAAATATAGCTGTGTGGCGCATAATATGCATGTCTGTTGTGTAGATATATGGGGAGAGTCTATGTATCATTTTAATATATATAACTATATATATTGGCATATATCTATTTGATATTACATAGCAATAGATATACTATGTATGTGAGAGAGAGATAATGACAGATAGATATGTATACGTATATGTCTGTATGTATAGATATATTTATACAGAACAGGTCATTTTGATGAATGGGCAACAGAATTGTGATGTATAGACATATTTATACAGAGCAGGTCATTTTGAAGAAGGGGCAACAGAACTGCGCTTATTTTAACTAAGTGTATGGGCATGCCCAGTGGGATTGTCAGTATTTATAATGTGACTCCAAGCCACACCTCCATGTACTCCATTCCGGGATTTTGTGTGCTACACACATTAACATCTGTCCCTGTTTCTGCAGTACTGTAATTCACTAAAAACGTCCATGGCATTCCCCAGCTGTCAGCTGTGCTTAATATGTGACTGAGGTTCATAATGTTACACTACACACAGACGGACAGTCTGCATACCTCTCAACTGTACAGATTTTCGTAAAATGCCCAGATTTTTGCCTCATATTTTTGGTCTGTTCCTCAGACATTTGAGGTTTTCTGGTAAATTATTGAATATCAAAGTCACTAAATAACCCTAAATAAAGACAAACATTTGATTTTCAGACTTTTTATCCTTCAGAAAATATGCACTAATACAAAATCTATTATCCTAGCAACTTTCTAGGTTTATAGGAACAATATTCAAATTATGTCCCTATTTTTGGGCCTTTGTCCCTCCATTTTTTCTGGCTTTGTCCAGATTTCTTGCACTAACAGGTTGAGAGGTATGGCAGTCTGTAACTCTACCCTCTTCACCAGGTGGTGCCTTGATGTGTACATGAGGGCAATCTATGGCACCCAGTACCTCAGGGTAGTGTGCTACATGGTAGAGGTGTTGCATATTGCTGGCTCTCACCTCAGGGGTGAGGGAAAATGAAATATCCTCATTGGCATGTGTTAGCATGGCATCCAGGAACTGGTGGAGTACCCTGGATGCTGATGCCTGTGAGACCCCCCATTATGTCCCCAGCTGGTCTTTGGAAAGTACCTTTAGCTAGTATCCTAAGCACCACACATACCTTTGTTTCCATTGGGATGGGTTCCACTCTGTTGACTCTGCTTCTGAGTTGAGGGCGGCAGAGCTCAGTGAGTTCTTGTAGTATATCTATGTCCACCTAGTAATGCTCTACAACCTCCAGCTCATGTAGCTCCTGGAAGATTACCCTGGGCCTCAACACTCTTCTCCTTCTCTGGCTAGGCCTATTGTCAGCAGCAGCACAGCATTGACTTCAGCATCTAGCACATACAAATGTAGCAGAGCTACAACAGCCCATAACATTCTCTCAGTTCAAATCCCCAAGTTTGGACTCCAATGGTGCACAGCATAGGAGAAAAATCAGATTGTAGGGTATATGCATACGTTATAGTGTTCTGCTGTTTGATTGGCTACCTATGATGCATTGCACCTGCCTAGTATATCATTAACATCATTTAATGGCCCTACTTTAAGTTAAACAGGGATTAAGACTGATTAATATGTCACTGGCCTTTTAGATACATTCAGCACTGTTGTGCACTGTGCAGATGCACACCCCGTAAGTAAACAAAGATTAGAAGTTAATGCACACACATTCCTGCAAGGATACGCTCAGCACAGTGGTGGGCAGAGCAAACAGGTATCCTATTCAGTAACTCCACCTCATTTGCATAGGGTTCTCTGCTCAAAGCCTGGAAACTACAAAATCCATAGCCCTACCATGTTAGCAACAGCACCAATGTACCATTGTAGATACTCCATGCAGGGTCCTGGAATACATTCCTGTCCCATAATATTAATTTTGTTTTATTCAAATTTTTTTTTATTATTTTTTTATAAAGCATGTTTTTGCACTGTGGCATGCTGAGCAAACATACCTATATTATTAAAAAAAACATTAACTTATTTCCTTTAATTTTTCAAAGATAAGGAGGATAGTTTCGCTCATATCGGTATGTGCTATGCCATTTTTTCCATCTATCTACATTTTTACAGCCCCTTTTGTCTGTCTACATTCCTGTACATGGAATTTTTTCATGCACATTACTGACACTGACACAAGGTCTGCAGAGCTTCCTATCAGCTTGCCGGATCACTCTACATGCATCATTTGCATAATATTCACCTGCTTATGAGATAATTTGCATGCCAGGGAACTTCCCGTGTTAGCGCTTGCATGCACACTGCCTAGCAGTGATTACGGAATCTAAGACTTGCTTAATTTCATGTAAGCAGTGTGGCACGATGCCTGCATGGTAAAAAACACCATGTAGGCTTTATTAAATTCCCCCAAGATGTATATCACCATTCATGATATAAGCCTATCTCACTTACAAATACTGACCTCAGTAGTCTTGCTAAAATCTTTGTGACTCATCTGTGGAAGTTTCAGTTGAAATAGGAGAATGCTAAGTAACAGTTTTATCCAGAAAATAAAAAAACAAACCAACCGAAAACAGGCAGAGAAACTCCACTTTAATGACACGAACAGGAAACAGCAAGTTCCACAAACTAAGTGCTTTCACCATTAAAATATGGCTTCCTCAGAGTTACATGGGATGCAAACAACCTGGTTTAACTAGAGTGATATAAGCAAACCAATCAATCATTTCATGTGATGTCATGTTGAATTAATTTTTAAAAACACACAGGGGGGATTCAGTAATCCTCTGAGTAAGACTAACCAAGTCTTACTCGGAGACTGCCGTTTAAGACTATGACGTCAGCAAGTCATGCATATGCATGAGGGTGCTGACTCAACTGGAAGGCTAACACGGAGTGTGTAAGACTGCAGTGGGCGTGTCGGACTGCCGAGCAGTCCAAATATCCACGCCCCTGCAACCATATAAAGTGAAAATGACAAGTGCAATGAGCGAGTCTGCTGAAATGTACACATAGCAAACAGTACACATCCCCACATACTAAACCCCTTTGTAACTGTAAAATGTAAACTATTTTTTTTATAATTCCTGATATAGCTGCTCGTATTTGCGCGTGTGTGCGCGGGTGTGCCCATTACTTAGCTGCAGTTAGCAATTTTGACATTGAAGAGCATAATAAGAAATGTTTATGCAAATCAAGCGAAATAGCAATAGCGTAGTGGTAGAGCTTTCGCACAAAGAGGAGGCATTCCCGGTTCTAGTCCCACCACTCCCCTGTCTATTTTATGTTTTAAATTAGTATATAAAATAATTCCTGACATATATGAATAAAATTTTAGTAAAAAGCATTGAAATGGCCTATGTATTAGTGAACAAAATGTATATATATAAAGATAAGAAGGTAAGCAGCATTAAGGATATTGACATATAATTGCCTATAGCTAAGCAGCGTTTTACCTAGCACAATATAATTGCCCATGGCTAAGCAGCATTTTACCTAACGCAATATAATTGCCCATGGCTAAGCAATGTTTTACCTAGCGCAATAAAATTGCCCATAGCCAAGAAGCGCTTTACCCAGCGCACTATAATTGCCCATAGCTAAGCAGCACTTTATGCAGCGCAATAGGTTTGCGCAGAGCTGCGCAATGCACTAACCAGTGCACCGTCGGGCAACGTAAAGCAAAGTTGCCTAAACACAGCCACACCCCCTAGCCTGTCTGGACAGTAGTAAAATAAAAAGCAATGACAAGGTTCGAACCCAGGACACTGTGCACCATAATCGAAATACTGAACCACTAAGCCATGACAACTTAGCAGAAACATGCACTGTTAACATACATATACTTATAAATGGAAGATTAGCCATTGCTAAGCAGGTTTTCTGTTAGCCGAGAATTTTCAAAAACGGCCAATCACAAATAAGTGTGGGAAATGCGGCCTATTTAAGCTCCATAGGCGGGAATACTCGCCATAACTGATTGTAGCTCCCATCTGCAGTCAGAATGGCTGGTGCTGGAGAGGGTACTCACTTTCGAGCGCAACACTGGGGCATCGAGGAGTCAAAATACATGGTTTTTCTCTTTGTCCACCATCATGAGTCAAGACTCTTGCAGGGCCAGTTTCAAGGAACGGAGTACAAAGCAGAGGCTTGGAACCGGTTAGCTCATGATCTCACCAGTGCCACAGGCATCCCTCAGACTGGTGAGCAGGTCCATCACCACCATGCAGACCTGAAGAGATGGAAGCAGCACCTACTGAACCGATGGATACAGGAGGCCCGTGACATGCAAGATGCCCCACTACTGAGTAGGTAGCCATGGAATGAAGTATGTAAGACATGCTATTGTAGTTTATATAATGGATAGGTATGTCTCAATATCCTTTCATTTACTTGACAGCTGCAGGTGTCCGTTATGCGAATCAGCAAGCCTATGCAGATAGGCTGCTAAGGCTCCACCACCAGGCAGGTTAGTAATTATTCTGCATGTATTGTTATATAAAATAAGTGAGAGAGCCTGAAAAAAAGTGTTGTAGCCCAATAATAAAGCCATAAAATGCCCTGAATAATTTCTCTGCATGTACTGTTATATAAAATAAGTCAGAGAGCCAGAAAAAGAGTGTTGTAATCCATTAATATAGGTAAAATAAGTCCTGAATAATATCTCTGCATGTACTGTTATACAAAATAAGTGAGTGAGCCAAAAAAAGAGTGTTGTAACCTTTTAATAAAGGTATAATATGTCTTGAATAAGTCTTCTGCATGCACTGTAATATCAAATAAATGAGAGAGCCCTAGAAAAGTGTGTAATGTAATTAATAAAGGTATAATACTTGGAGTGTGACCATGTCACTTACTTTGAAATGTTGTTGTATCCTTGCATTATATAAATAGTAGTGTTGTATTAAGCGCTGTCAACCCACAGTTGGGCAGTCCCATATAAAGTGGATGAAGGAAGTGCCTGTAGCTGTGAAGCATATATACAGTCCTCAACAGTTGGTTAATGGCTGGCATGCATAGGTAAATCTGGCACATGAATAGCTTGTTAATGTGTTCCCCAGAAATGTGAGTGTGCTACTTGAAATGTAGGGTTCTGTAGAAATATAACTGAACATGTCACGTGAATACATCCAGATATGTAGATATATAAATATAAATAAAATATATAACTATGTAGCAGTAACATCTGCATCTTGGACAGTTAGTATGTCAGATATAGGTCAGGTATATAATGAACTAGCCAAACCCATTACACAACCTAATGCATGTTGCCTAGTGTACTAAAACATGTAGGGGATATACACCTGCAGTCAATAGGAATGTAGTGTAAACTATAAGTAATTATAAGATGTTAATGGAGGTATCTTTTTATCCTACTGTATGTGCATAAACAATGCAATTCCACACCTCAATAGGTATGTCTAATCTCAAAATATATGTTGGGACATATGTCCTATTGTTCTATAAATATCTGCATTTACTTTGATGCATGTGCCCGGTTCAAACACCACAATCTTGGTGGCCTGTTGCCACCAATCATCCCTGCATGCTGTTGGAATGTCCACTGTCGTTCAATATATGCATGTGTTATGCTTGCTGTTCAACTGTTGGAACACTAGTGTGTTGGGTTAATGGGAATATTACAGCATGCTGTTACAATTATTTGGAATGCTGTTGTCTATGTTGTAATTAAACACACCTAAACACAGAACGTATGAGAAGGCCGGTCCCAGTGGACCCACTTGTACCTCCTCAGCTGGCAATTGCACCTGGCACCAGCAGGTCCAGTGCCCAGCCCAGGCTCCCCTCCTCCATTGGTCCTGTGCCACCTTCAGGTGGAAGTGCTGCAGGGGATGGGGCTCGTCCCCCCATGCAAGCATGGGTGGAGAAGGGCCACCTGTCACCCTCCAAAGGGTCCGGGCTGTGGTGCATAGGGAGATCCAGCATTCAGTTGCTGATCCCCTATGCCAGCTCGAGGCAAGAGTGGCGCGACTCATGGGTGAGCCTGCCCCTCCTATGCAGCCCCCAGCACAGCCACCCTCCGGGCTGTGAAGGTGCAGTGGTGACTGCCCATGAGTGGGGATCTCAGTTCCACTGTTACCATCTGTGGACTCATGGGCTTGCGATTTCCAAACATCCTTCCCCATCAATTGTGTTCACCCACCCCATGTGTCATATTCTGCCCCTGCATGCATCTTGTTTGTCTTGTCTGTTTACGTCCCCAACCTACCTCCCCAAATATACCTACTTCCTCTACCTCACATTCTACTCTCACCTGAAAAAAAAAAAAGGGCAATCTGTTCCCACAAAAAAAATTATGCCCCATACATAGCTGCCCATTTCCACACATGTCCACTGGACATGTAAACTGATAATTATACTTGGCAGTACAACATACTTTGTTGTCCTCACCCCTCTTTCATGGGTGGAAGGTTTCAAATTTCACTCCAAATTTCTAACATATGCACAGCTGTTGCTGGTAGCTATGGACCTTCCCTACACCCGTCCTGCACATCCTGAGCTTGTTTCCCCACTGTCTTTCCCTCTTTGTGCCCCCGTTTTCACCACTTTCCTATCTCCCCATTTTCTTTTCTTTCAAAGAAATTAGCATGAGGGTTAGCAGGAGTAAGCACTTTTAAGCAGTAGTTAGCGGGTTTGAGCGAGTGTGTGCATGTGTGCGCTTAGCTAAGTATTGCTAAGCTTCGCGCAAACCCGTGCAAACCCACTTACAACTTCTTAAAAGTGTCTTAGTCACTCTGCATGGCAGGGCCCTTGTTCTGCTGAGCAGCAAAATAAAACACCTCTGTCAATCTCGAACCCCAGACCTTGGATACACTACACTGCATGAAGTACCACTAAGCTGCAGTAGACATACAACAAGTTGGTGCTGTAATAAATATATCATGCATTACAATGAGTAAATGTAAAGGGAAAATAGGAATGCCATAACACAAATCTTGTTCTGCGGATCTTTACCAGCAGTTGTTGTGGAATTGCACGACATGACTGTGAAAAGAGAACCAGCCATTCTAGCAGGAAATAATGTTACAGTAGCACTTTACAAACCCCACACAGTACCAGAGCAGGATAAACACTGGCATATTTGAATAGGGCAGAGGCCATACTTCCCAACTCTGACTGCTTTTCAGGGATGTCCCTGATATGTAAACAAATGTTAGCTGTGTCCCTCAGAATCCCTCTGAAAAGTACTGATGTTAGGCAGAAAAGTGGGGAATTACACTTAATGAATAATGTCAATAAGTACAAGTACACACTGCTTGCACATCAGAAAAGGTGTATTAATACATATGCTCTGATTCTCTCACAGTCTCAACTTAATGTCTGTAATATATTACAGGTGTACCTCACTTATATGTACCTTTCCCTGAGGCTGTTCAAATATATACCTGAGTGTATCAGAGGCCTGGCAGAGGCAGAAACACACAGGCATTTCAGCTTTTCTGCTGTTACACACTCTGCAAATAGCTTTGGAATGAGTCCCACAAGCATACCCTTATGTAGAAGTACAACACAGAAATATCAAAGGATGTAGCCATGTACTGGTAGCAAACAACTGTGACAAGGCCATTGTTCCAGTGCAGAAAAGACCGGTGTGGTGCTCAGACAAAGAATAATAGGCTAACCTCTGGCTACCATCTGGATATGTCCACAGGTGGGAGCTATGCAGACAGACTACTTGCCTTGATAGACTAGCAGGTAAACAGCAACCCTGTATGTTCAGCAAGATAAACATCACACAATAATATATAATGTTCTCTGTACTTCTGCACACCTACCCAAAAGAACAATATACCTGTGTATTCAGGCTCTACCAAGGATGTAGGTAGGCATACTCAGTACTGAAATTTGTCCAGTTGTCTTGAGCAGCCTGTGCTAATGTCAACACAAATAAACAACAAACTGTTCAGAAATGAGTTAATTAATATTTACAGTATAGTAGTTCACAAACAGTTCATGTGCCAGAAGAGTACATTGCAATAACTACTTTTGTATGGCAGTTAATTGTCTAATTAGAAAAGAAAGTACATACTCCCATGTATCTTGTGTAAGCATTTGGAGGGGTGAGTAAAATTCTACACTGACAAGTGTGTACTAGAAGCAGCAACATTCAGGTTTGAGTACAACATGCAAATCACTGGCTACAACCCTAGCTTCAGATATAGGAAGCATACCAACCTTCTGACTGACACAACTGTGTCCACAGCAAACAAGCATGGGCCCCACTTTGGAAAGCTGAAAGGGCTACGCCTACCTAACTTAGCATTTTATAGCAGTGGGCTGCTATGACAGTGAGTACTGCAATTACCACACAGCAGACTGCATGCAATTAGTAAATGGTGGGCACCAATTGGTGCAGAGGCCATCACATGTACATGTGCAGATACCTAGAAAAGCAGGCTGTACTTGCTGTCCACACATGCAATAATCTGATTGCAACAACAGAGAGAGAGCAAGAGCGAGAGAGAGACAGAGACACAGACAGACACAGACACAGACAAGGAGACAGAAACAGAGAGACACAGAAAAAGAAAGAGCAACATCAACACACAGAGAAAACCCAAACCAAAAAAAAAAATAAAAATAAAAAAAATAATAATAAAAAAAATTATTTCCTTTAAAAGCAGACGGAACAGAGAAATACAAAGGAAAGGTATGTAACACGTATGTATTTGCTGGCATGTAGTAGATGTTTTTGAAGAGTACTCTACATACTGTGAATCATCCATATGTGGCAGCAGTACATATCTATATGTATCTGTACATGTGCATAGGGCAAGGGACATACTGCAACTGTTTGTGAAGGGTGTATATATATATATATATATATATATATATATATATATATATATATATATATATATATATATATGTTGTTGAATATTGTTATGTGCATATTTCTATGTAGGTTGTAGTGTGTGGCAAAGAAAACAGCATGCAGTGCTGGTATAAGACATGTGGTGGTTAAACCCTGTGGGTATGCTCTGTCAGTTTTGCAGTGTTGCAGCCAGTGAGGCCTGCTAAAGCTACATGGGCTGAGGACACCTTCAATGCAGTCTGCACAACACTGTGGAATATTATTACATAACTGTATAGCTCACAACTATTGCATAATTGATATTCCCACCATGACAAGTGGACTGTATATGTGCCTATATGTACATCTATATGTACAGCAATGGATGTTTATATGCATATGTATATATATATATATATATATATATATATATATATATATATATATATATATATATATATATATATATATATATATATATAGAGAGAGAGAGAGAGAGAGATGGGGCATACTTACTGCGACAGGTGCCTGGTGACCAAGGTATGGACTGAAGCTCAGTGTTGACACTGTAGTGCCATCCCTTCTTGCCAAAACACTGTACCCATTAACTACCACATAGGTGGTAGTCTACCTAACACCGAAGGTGTGATAAGGGAACATGGGACACAGGTGGACAGTAGCCTCCCCTTTGATAATCACAGTGCCACACTAGTCATGTACTCCATGTATGTGGTACACATCATCACAAAAGGTGTGTCATCTAGGGAAATATAGGTCAGTGTTCCCCTCTACACATCACACTTAAAACCCATTAGAGAGTACAATGCCCCATGTGGTATGTACCTCATATGACAACTACAGCAACTGGAAAGGCCACAGACATACCTCACAAAGAGTAATACCGGCCTCAAACAGATGCCCTATGCAGACCGACTGACAAAACCACAGCTACACTGTGTTGTATACCACCTACCCAGAGGTGACCTCTGCCTAACATACAGAGCTATGTCACACCCATAGCTGTTGGACATCCTCGACGTAAACATATTACAATCCCTCCCAGATACACGCTTTAGGGCCCTAAACCTTGTCAGCTCACTAAACAGCACATGCTGGAGGGAAAGATTCCTATCTCAGAGACATGCCATACTCTAGAACAAACCACCTATCAATAGCAAACAAAGCTCCTCATTAGCAGTTGTCATAAATAATCCTGATGATTGGTTGGGAGATAGGAAATACACCCCGGGAATCACCTCTGTGGCTCTGGTCGACAGGGGCAAGTGAAATTAAATTATATGTGTGTCAAAGGGCAGGGTAGCGTATGGCTAGGCTGCTGTAGGCCATAGGGGCAATAGCATATTACCTACCTATGACACGATGCACACACACATGTACTTAGTGCAATAATTGCTATGTGAGGTTGACTGAGTGTGATGGTGAATGTGTGCAAGGTCTGTAAAGGTGTGATAGCTTAGTGTGAAACTGTTTCTGTCATGGTAGTTTGTGTCCTAGCTGTGATCCCAGCAAAATATGTGTATGCTATTGCTAGGCAGAAAAAGTAGTATGGCATACGGTGTGATGTAGTCCTTTGTTGTCGACTGTGGTGTCCCATTGTAGGCTAAAGCAATACATGTATGCTTAGTGAGTGGTACTGGTGGTGAATCCAACTCCCATATGAACTGTAGTACTACCTGAAGCTGTAGGCCTAAACAGTACAGTATGGTGTATGTTCACATTGCCTGGAAACACTGTTTTGTGTGTTCCCTGTAGTCCTCACGGATTACATACCTCAGGCATAAGGTTTTGTAAGTAGTGACACACAGTACTGTATGGTACACAGGTAAAGCTCATCTGGGTTGGCATTCATTTGTGTGTTGTATGTATGTCTGATGTGTGTGTAATTATGCCTGTACCATGCCCTCAATCATATCTGTGTTACAGTGTATACGTGTGTATCTAGCAACATGTATAGTCTAGTACAGCAGTATGCCACCTATATTAACAACTGTGCACATATGTTAGGCAAGGGTTTGGCATCAATGACTACTGTGGTATACTGGGAATACTGTAACTGTACTTTACATTCATTGCAATGGCTGACATCTTTCTTTATGCATTAGCTTGATATATACCTCCTGTGGCTAGGTGGTGCATTGTGTCACATACAGTGTGCCATGTACTGGTGTATAGTCTTACATACTGGCTTCTCTTTGCTGCTGTGCAGAACATGGTTTGATATATAGAGCGTGCCAGGCACTGTCAGCCAGTTGTGGCCTGAGCACTAATATGTGGTATTGAACATGTGTATCCTCTGACAACCAGTTGGATGCTAAATATGGCAGTTAATTGATATCTGTACTTTAGGATGTTAAGTGTGCCACATGACTTGCTCACACATCTTGTTTAATTGTCTTCCAGGGGCATGTCCCACCAAAGAAATCCATGTTATACAGCTGCAGAGGAAACCAAAATACACAGCAGCCTGGTACAGCGCTACACCCTGCTGTTCTCTAGAACCAGCCAGGACCAGCATGAGCTGGGCAAGATCTTGTTCGTTGGGTAAATGACATAGGCATGCATAACCAGACATATGAGCAGGTACGCCATCACTGCAGTGATTTAATTAGACCTGTCCGGTGGCATGCGTCTGATATCCGTCAACAACAGCTTGCCACAGGTGGTGGGGTAGCCATTCATCCCCCCCTCACCAGAGTGGAGGAGCTGCTCCTAAGCATGGTGGCTCCTGGCCAACAACAAGAACAGCAACTTACATGTGTCATCATGGAGGCCGGAGTCACCCAGCATGTTGACATGGAGCGTGCAGGTAACATGACCTATCTGTAGACTACTGTTACCTGTATTGGTAGATTATGCCTATGTGAGATGTGTACTGTGTGTTTAGCAGTTGTGCTGCATAGTGTTGCGCAATACTGATATTTGGAATATAATCTGTAAGCCTGTGACTGTCGACTGTTGTACTACTGTAGTTTAGCAAACTCACAGTAGCAATGACACAGTTGTGGCCACTGACAAACTGTCTCATATTCTTGTAGGACCCTCTGGTGTGACAGCAAGGCAGCCGGTCGATGTTGGTGAGTGTGTTATAATTATAATATTGCTAATGAAATGTGCATGTCATAGGTGAGGTGTAGGCCATGTACATGTAACACACCTACGCATAATGCATGCTGTGCATGTTTGCTGTGAGACTATGCACATTTCAGTAATGACAGTAGCTGCCTCAATCACATGCAATACACAGAGCATCACACACAATTGTGGCAACACCGTAGTGGACATTGGATAGGCATAGTTGATACACATGTACACAACATACACAACTTTGTCATAAGCAGTACACCTTACATGCTACACATAGCGTATCCAGACACCTGCTTTAATGTCACACTTTAGTATCCCACATGTCATCCACACAGCACACATAATATACCTGAGGGTTAGAGGCCTATCATTGGGCTGTGCGACACTCTTCAACACATAACACATTCATGTTAGTCAATGCTCCCTATTGGGCACCTTACAAACCCATGTAACAAGTGGCTGTGTAATTGTGACTGTAGCCACAATACTGCAGTTCAGGTACAGCATGCTTGGTGGCAGTCTGGCACACATTAGTAGCCTTGAATAACCACATGATGCATGATGATGATGGCTCATGGTACTACACCCCATCCAGTTACAGTGACCACAGTACTACATATAGCAGTCATTGCTATGCACCTCAATGTTGTGTGTGTGCAAACATATGCACCTATACACAATATGCATAGCAATCACCATTTGTACAAAGTGACACATATATGTCTTGTAATGCTATTGAGTGTATAGGTCACATGACACACATTGGATATGTGTGATGTTTAATGTTGCAGTCATGTTGTAGCATGCCATGTCATGGCTGGCACTGTCATGTCCACAATATGTCCTACACTCACCATACCCACTGTACAATGGCCCTGTTGAGCAATGGTATTCCATCACGTATACATGCACCACTTATCCTGTGTGTATACATAGCATGCATGTGCTAAACCTGTGTCCAAAATTATCTGTTACAGACACAGACACTGTAATCAGAAATGGATATCTATGTGACACGCAGATACACATCCAGCCATGGTATGTATACCTGTGAGTGATGGTGCACAGGACATTGCAGACCTTTTAATACTTACACAGCAATGTTGTGTCCATGTACACATTGCGTTCCAGGGTGAGGCCAATCACTGAACCACAACACACATGCATCAAAGCCATGTATACAGTTATTAACACGGGCTGTCTACACTTGCACTGCACGGTCTTGAGCAACAAACTTTCTGCATGCTGACATGTGTGATATGACTGTTTGCCTTGTGATACTGTAACCCACCTTCAACCACTATTAAGTATGTTTTGGATTGCTGGTGGTGTGCGTGAGTATCTGCTGTAGTGAGGAGTGTATTTGTGTGCATGTGTTCATGTGTTCATGTGTGCATGTGTGCATGTGTGCATGTGTGCATGTGTGCATGTGTTCATGTGTTCATGTGTTCATGTGTTCATGTGTGCATCTGTTCATGTGTGCATCTGTTCATGTGTGCATGTGTGCATGTGTTCATGTGTGAATGTGTGCCGACATCATGAACAAGTCGTAAAGTGTATTTCCTGTCTCCCTCCCACAGGTGATGTTTTAGGGCTGGTTCACTGCAGCAGGGAAACTGATGTCACTGAGCCACATAGTGATAATGAAGATAGGTGTGTTGAGGCACAGGTGTATTTGCCAGGGTCTGTTGTTGGGCCACCAATCGACAGTACACAGCTATCCACCCCATTCATGCATGCAGTCATACTGCCAATATATCCATCACCAATGCCCATAGCTGAGGGACAGCATATAGTTGGCATTGGCCAGGACCATGTGGTATCCATGGCACATGCATCCCAACACAGCAGCCATACCCAGATGCCTGGAAGGGTACCACATAGGCAGATGTCAAGGGGTTCTCATAGGAGCACTGCTGCTCATCATGCCACTGGCAGATGTGCCACAGGTCTGACAACGTCACGCATGTTCCAGGCTGTCATGGATGCACAGGCACATATGGAATGGTAAACCATACAGGGACTAAGGGCACAGTGGGCCCATAACACTGCCGTCATTGACAGTATCCATGACCTAGCAGGTGTCATCCATCATTACACCGAGGTCACTGATAGACGTTGGGGAGAGACATTTGATATCCTTCGCAATGTCATGTCCATGTGTCAGGAGAGTGCGGGACAGTTGAGACATGGATGTGGATGCATGCCAGCAACATCAGCAGCTGGCAGTCGCTGCAGACATGCCTCAAGCCACAGCCACTCCCGTAGTGCCAGTACCAGCCTCAGCAATGTTGGGGGTGGGCTGTCCATATAGAATGTCCTAGAAGACCATGTGCACATGGCTCTGGACAGTCCCAGCAGGAACCTGTGTCCAGTGTACATCCATCCACCTCTGGGGATAGTACCCAGTCTGGCTTAGTACCTGATAGTGTCAGTAGCACCCCTGCCAGGCACAGGTACCATATCTGTGGCCAGAGATGGTGATCTGTAAAGCCTCGCAGGTACAGTCTATGGCTGTCCCACAAATACCCATATATGGCAGCTACATGGTGGAACTGTGTGCATGCAGACACACCCATATACTCCAGACACCTAGGGATAACACATACCCACACACATTACAACAACATTGGCCCAGTCCAGTATTCTTGCCACACACACACACACACACACACACACACACACACACACACACACATACATGTCAATTGGATGGCTCACTGTAGGCCTCTGGCGAACCAACAACACACCCTGTGCATATGATGAAACCTGTGCCGCCTCCTGTCATTTGTAACATCGATGCAGGAACAGGCTACCATGGTGCTGATGCACAGGGTGTCTATATAGCAGTATAGCAATGTTAGCATGTTGTCAGCTGTAGAGTGTAATGATATGCTTGAAGGTGTAGCTGAACAGGCATGATGCATTAAAGCTATGATTGTCATTGTAGTGTTGTTTACACCAGTGTTGGTTCCAATTGTGTATTGTCTGGCCATGTGCCACTTGGCTGATGTGTGCAGTATTGGCAGCATGTGTTAGAGAGTGGACAGTGTGTGTGGGATGTGTGTAGCACAGATTTGCAGGTGTACAGTTGTGAACATGGTGGAGGTGCACTGTCTGCATGTACGTGCATAGTGGACACATGGCCAGGGTGACATGCTCTGTATTACACAGTAACACTCCATAGTTTCTATTGGTGGCCAGTATGCATTTTACTACACACATTCCAGAACCTGACTACACATGTGTGTGTATGACATGGTTTGACACTGTGCTGTGGGTGATACTGTTACTATATGTCATTGTTTTGCATTCTGGTGATATACATCACTTCAACAGCCTGACCATAACCAGTCATTAGATGATGTCTTGACAACCGATACACAGATGTAGGACACACAGCAACATTTGGATCCTTCAGATACTATACAATGCCACTAACTACTGGTATTCACCTGCACCCATTACTGAGACGACTCCTGTTTGCCATATAGCTCTCTTAGGTACAAGCAATCACAGTAGGGATATGTCCGTCCATGTCTGGTAATGCATACTGTGGCCTATAATGCATCCTCCACAAGGGTATCATACAGACAGATGCCTGTTGTCAAACCCATGCTGTAAAGCTATAAGCCAAACTAAGCATAGTCATCCACCTTTAAGGAACATATTATCCCCACAGTACCACATAGGTAGTAGCCACCAGAATGATGAACAGGTACCGATGTGTACATGCAACCAAGTGTTATGTCATCTCTCCTTTGTTAATCACATTTCCAAAGGTATTTTGGAATCCCTTGGTGGATCACATAAGCAATAAGGGGTCTGCATGCATATCCACAGTTTGTTCTACACCTATGAATAGTCATCATGGACAGACTTTGCTGCATTTGAACAGGTCTGACATATACCTCAGCCGTAGACCCTCACTCACACATTCCAATAGGAATTGTAATGACTTTGTGTGACACAGATGACCTAGGCCAGGGATCACTGCAGTGGTTGGCCTTGTCACAAGCATACACATGTGACCTAAAGTCTGGAAGTGGCAGCACAGTCTGGCAAGGATGACAGCTGTGTTCTTGGAGAAAGCAGGGTTCCCACATATGCAATCACTGAGGTAACATCTACAGATATGTATTTGACGCACAGCTAGCTCACCTGTGCAATGCATACTGATATGTCATACAGTGGTAAAAGCAAAACCCACAGCACATTGACCTACAGTGTCACACACATACAGCACACACACTAACCAAGTGCAGGATTGAAACCCCTACCTAACTACTTCATGATATTAGAGGAGTACGCATTAACATGATGCACTATGCACAGTTTTGGTAGTTCTTTTTCCACAGGTATATTTGTAGGATGGTGACATCATCAGACTTGACAAAGGTTAGATTACCATTTTTGAGGTGATTCACTACTCTCATAAAAGGTTGTTTCTTCTCCAGGGGAACACACACACACACACACACACACACACACACACACACACACACACACACACACACACACACACACACACACACACACACACAGTTGCCCGGTGCAGAATTCAGATCTCTATCGAACTACTTTGTGATACTAGAGGAGTAGGCATTAACACAACACGCTATACAGATTACTAGGAGTTTTCTTTTCCACAGGTATATTTGTAGGATGGTGACATCATCAGACTTGACAAAGGTTACATTACCACTTTTGAGGTGATTCACTACTCTCCTAAAAGGTTGTTCCTTCTCAAGGGAAACACACACACAATTGCCCGGTGCAGGATTCAAATCCCTACCTAACTAATTCATGACACTAGAGGAGTACACATTAACACGACGTGCTATACAGATTACTGAGGCTTTTCTTTTCCACAGGTATATTTGTAGGATGCTGACATCATCAGACTATATGAAGTGTGTTACATTAGGTAACATTAGATGGCCTACATTGAAGGAATGTCTAAACACTTTGGCCATGTGATCATCAAAGGTGAGTGTACTATCTACCTGTGTCCCCAGGGCCATAATGACTTTCTCCGTACATGCTGGATTACCACCTATGTGGTAATTTGTGTGCACTTTGTATCACACAAAGGGGATGACTATGCATTCTTTGCCAATCAGCTTGAGGGCATTGTTTTGACACCAGGTATCTGTCTCTGTAAGACACTTCTGGAGGATGTCTGTGTCAGCTGTACAGTCAATTATGGACCACCATTTCCAGCCATCTGCAAATCTATTCAGCCTTACACCTGCCATGCTTGCCTATACCTGTGAGCAGTATCGACTGAACAGGTGAGGTCCCAGGACCAAGACCTGTGGTGATGCCATTTGTGACTGGCTTAGAGTTGGACATGGCACCCACAACTATGAACATGTGTGTTTGATCTGTGAGCCACTTGGCCACCTATCCTGTGATATAGCTGTTCATGTTCAAGCTGGTACACTTGTCCATGATGACGGAGTGGGGAATGGTGTGGTAAGCCCTTAGTGAGGTCCAGGTGGGCTGTGTCGACCACTTCCACCTCCATCTATGTTCATGGTAACTGTTTTAAATAAGTCAACTAGGTTTGGGAGCCAGGCTCTGCCTTTAACAAGGTGAAGTTGTGTAGAGTCCTGTGTCTGGAGATCTCCAATGTCTCAGTGTATGGGTTCCATGACAATTTGCTCAATAGCTCTGTAGACCAGGCTGAGTACACATGTTGGGCAATGGTTTTCAGGTTCTATTTTGGCACACCCTTTGTGGAGCTGGATGACTGTTAGTATATGCCATTCTTTGGGTACATAGTCTGTGATATGCTTGAGTCTGGACAGTGACTGTAGGTGAGGGTGTAATTCCTTGTGGCCCTAGTGTAAGATGCAGCCTGGGACAACTTACAGTCACATTGATGCTATGTTCTTAGCTTTGGTGAAGGCTGTCTTTACCTGCATGTTTATGACGTCTGTGTCTCTGCATCCTTCTGTGATAGACACAGGCCCTTTTGGGGGTGATGGGGGGGTGTTTACACTGCACTTGTCCCCCTGGGTGTGGGCAATGAAAGTTGGTTTGGTGTATGTCATTACTTTTTTCAGTAGCTGACAGCATATTTGGAAGTTGACACCTACATGTCTGATATAGCTATCGAGGGTTTGTGGTTGTTATTCTTACATTCCTTGGCAATTTGTCTTTAGAAACTGTGCTTGGATTATTTTATGAGCGATCATTGTTTCATCCTAATAATGATCAGTGATGCCTTTCCTTTAGTGAAGTTGGCTCTATCAGGTGTTAGTTTCCTCCTTCTGTTGTCTAGCTTATTTATGAGCAATGACCACCAGATTGTTTTCTTATTTTTGGAGGAGTGCATCTTGGTTTTATTTGTGATGTTTTGATCCATGCATCCCTGTAGATGCTCATAGGATGCACTTGTAAATGATTTGACAGATTGTATACCATTATCCTATAGCAAGAGGGCTTTGGAACTTTCCACTTTGGTCTTGGGAAGTGTGCAGTTTGCTTTTGAAAATGTCTTCACAGTAGTTTCATGGACTGGGTGTGGGGGCGAGATGTGGATGTCCAGTGTGATTATTTAATGATCTGATATTACCAGCGAGAGGTTTATCTCTGTTGTGGAACACTGGTACCCCATGTTGTTGATGATCATGTCCAGTATGTTGTCACCCCTAGTGGGTGTGCTGACCAGCTGTTCCAGGGTGTTAGAGTTTCTTAACTCTAGGACACATTAGGCAAAGGACGTTGTATACGAGTAATTCACCCACTCAATGTTTGGGTAGTTGTAATCTCCTCATATAATGGTGTTTGATAGGACCTTTATATTTGCCATTGTTCTCCAGAATACTGAGTGAGGTTCCTGAGACAAGGTACATGATCTGTAGCAGGCTACAATCTGATGGGCAGCTTTGCCCAATGTTAGTTGCACTTGCATGGTCTCTAAGTCCTCATGCTGTGGCAGTAACCTGGAGGTGTGGATATTCATAAGGTAAATGGCTACACCACCTCCTTTTGTATTTCACTCGTGGTCTTGGGTCCAAAGGTCAGGGTGATTGTGAGTGTTTTACGTGGATCTTATCCAACAGCTGTATGTTTGACATAGCTTTGTATGTTACATAGTGAACACCTCTGAGTAGGCGATATGCAAGGGAGTACGGATGGAGCATTTTGCGATGGTCTGTGTATGGCATGTATTAAAGGCCACTAATGCTCTTTGTGAGGTATTGCTGCTGGCTTTCCAGTTGTTGTAGTTGTCTTGTGAGGTACATAGCAACAGTGGCATTGTACTCTTTTATAGTTCTAGTGAGTGATGAGTAGAAGGAACAATGTCCTCTTTTATTCTGCATGAGACACATTTTGTGATGAGGTGTGCCACATAAGAGGGTTTCCTGACTACTGTGGGAATGTGCTTATCACAGTTGTATCCACTGTCCACCTGTGACCCAGGGTCTCTTGTCACACTTAAAGTGTGAGGTATACTACTACCTATGTTGTAGTTCTTGGCTACAGAGATTTTAACAAAGGTGATTATAATGCACCTTTTGGCATTGAGCTACAGCCCATGGCTTGGACAACAGCCATCTGTCTCAGTGAGGCCCTTTTGTAGGATGTCCACATCTTTAGTGTTTACAATGATGGCTCCTAGTTTGCAGTCCTCTGGAAACTTCAGTAGCCACAGAACTTCCATGTTAATGTTTACTTCAGGGAAGTAGATACTACACAGCCTGGGAAGTTATCTAGTCCCATGGCTGCTGTGATACTGGCTTCGGAGAGTGTTTTTTACCTGTGCAGCCATGATGACAGCAACTTTGCAGTCTTCCATTAAAGACATGTGCTTTTTCATGGGTGAGAGGGGGGTAAAGTTAACACTGATCCTATCTGCCAGGATGTTGCCAATATCAGTTGGCTCTGTACATTTAGTGCCATTGAGCTGTAACTCAGAACAGATCTGAGTGTAACCATGACATGGACCTGTCTGTTGGACAGAGATCTCCTGCATAGACAGTATGCAACTGAGTACAGCTTGGGTTACATTCATTCTTGTTGCATGGGGCAACTATATGAGGCCAGTAATCCTCTTGTTAAGGCTCTTCATTGGTCTTTCTAGTTGCTGAATGTGCCTAGTCAGATTCCTCGCAAGTGTGTTGTGGTAGTCTCTGACAGGTCTGATGACTGCTGAGTAGTGGCAACCTCCTTTGACCTACATGCACAGACCTTGGCAGTTTGCGTGTACACATAGCAGGAATTTCAGACCACTTTGTGAATGTGTTTCTGGAAGTAGAGATGACTATACACATTTGTCCATAGATCATCACATCCGTATTTAGCCTAAGTGTGTGAGCATGCCCAGTATGACCTTTCAGTATCTTCCTGCCTGACATTTGCTTCATTTAAGTGTGTGAGCATGCCCAGTATGACCTTTCAGTGTGATGCTGAATGAAATCGACAACATTTGTTGGAGTGTGTGACCACGCACCGTATACACATTTATACTATATGTGTATGGTAAGGCAAGGTGTATTTTTACAGCAGGGCTCACCTTTGTGTCATAGATCAACAGGGATCATGCTGTGCCTGCAGGGCTTCCATGAGACACTTTGCATAGACCTATCAACATTTCTACATACAGGGGGGACAGCTATTCTTTGTACATTTCTACCTGTGGATACACCGGATTGTTACTGTGGGTGTACATAGGATGTGGGTTTCACCTGACACTTATACACATTTGCTGTGCCTGCACTGCTATGTACAGGACACCATTACAGTCTGTTCTGTTGCCTATCATACTGGCTTGAGACATACTAGTGTACTACAGATCTTAGCGTCCATTGCCACATATATTAGCTTGCAACTTCATAGCCTACACAACCCACATCACAACGCCTGGCCTGATGTTCTCTGTCTGCATAGGCGTGTGGGTGAGGTTACCCATTTGCCTCATTAGGGGCATGATACAGCATTGCTTTGTGTTTGCATTAGTGTACAATTGTCCTGCTGTGTCTGTGCCACTGTAATGCTATCATGGCTTAGTGGTTCAGTACTGTGACTATAGTGCATAGTATCCGGGGTTCAAGCCCTATCACTGCTTTTTAATTTCATGCTGGCCAGAACAGACTGCTTAAGGAACAGTAAAGCAGATATGTGCATGTTTAATTGACTTTGCTCGACTTTGGCCGACCTTGGCCAACATTGCACGAGCAATTTTGTTTACATATACTAGATATTGGTAAAAGCTGCTTAGCACTGCTTTATATTGCTTAAAACATGGCAATCATGCCTCAGGTGGTGCTGCAGGGCTGCCTATGTCAGATGCACATACTACACTCCTTATACATGTTTGGAAACAGGTAGTGTCAAGTTAGGCATCCCTTTTATTTTATGTGCGAGTCAGTGAGAGGTATAATTTCCAGGGTTCCTACTGTGCCAGTGTGTGTGCTATGCGTTGCCTCTTTGCCAAGGACAAGGCATACTGGGCACGCCTCCTTCTGCCTACTGGGGCAGGCTCAGGTTGTTCCTCCTCCGAGTCACGCTGTGCCTGTGCAGGCCTTGGCAATGGTAGGGGGCTGTTTGGCCCTGCCCCATGCTGTTCCTGCTGCAGCTGTTTTTGCAGGATCATATTGTGTAGCATGGCACATACCATAACAATTTGGGTACATGTAGTTGGTGAGTACTGCAAGGCTCCACCAGATGTGTCCAGGCACCGGAGCCATCACTTGAGCATCCCAAACACACGCTTGATTACATTTCATGTTTGTGCGTGTGCCTCATTATGGAGTTCTTGTTCAGGTGTGTGTGCATTTCTGATGGGTGTCATCAGCCACGGCCCCAGTGCATATCCAGCATCCCCCACTAGGTGACCGTCAGGGATGTCCCCATTTGCAAATGTATGGTACAGCTGCGACAGATGCCAGATATGGGAATCGTGGTAGCTTCCAGGGCAGCCAGCACACACATTCAGTATTATGCCCTGGGCATCGCATACGACCTGGCAGTTGATGGAGTAGAAGCCCTTGCGGTTGATGTAGGCCCTACCCTGTTCACCAACTGGTGCTTTGATGTGTATGTGCGTGCAGTCAATTGCACCCACTACCTCAGGGTATTCCGCTATTTGCTGGAAGAGATGCATATTGCTGGCCAATACCTCACGGGAATTGGGGAAATATACATGATCACTGACATGTGCTGACATGGCATTCAGGAACTGGTGCAGTACCCTTGATGCTGATGCCTGTGAAATCCCCATCATATCACCAGTTGGTCTCTGGAAGGTATCTGTTGCTAGTATTCTTAGGCCAACACATACCTTGGTTTCCACTGGGATGGGTTCCCCTCTGTTGGTTCTGTGTGTGAGGCATGGCCTGCACAGCTCAACAATTTGCTGCAGGAGCTCTCTGTCCACTCTATAGCACTCCACTATCTCCAGTTCATGTAGCCACTGGTAGGTTACCCTGGGTCTGCACACTCTTCTCTGTCTCCTCACTGTGGGTTGCTCAGCAGCATTCGCAATGGCACCACCCTCAGCATCTTGCACATGTTGCCTTATAACAGCAATGGCAGCCCCTAACATTTTTATGTCTCAGTTTAAGCTTTTTATGTTTTCACTTCTCTTTGTTGATTGCAGTGTTGCAGTGTTTCTGAGAAAAACATGGGGGAATGTTGTTTGCAGAGTTTTAGGTGCTGGGCTGGGCTGGGCTACTGTACTGCCTGTGTAATTGGCTGATTCTGATTGATTTCACCTGGCAGCTCTGCTAGTTCTCCTTGGTTAACTTCCTACTACTTCCTTTCTTTACTTTTCCCATTTCTGTTTCCACAGGTGGGCAGCGCCACGCAAACAAGTGCAAACACGTGCGCATGTGCGCACACAGGCTTACACAGGCTTACATGGGCTTAGGCGGGTGCACATTCGTGTATACTAGCTTAGGCAGCCTAACACAGGCTTGCACGGGTGCACACCCACGCACACAGCCTTAGACGGGTTTACATGACTGCACACGCGTGCACACGCACGCACACAGTGTCAGCAGCTTTGCAAGAAACTTTAGTGATAGCCACGGCATACACCTTCAGTTTCTTGATTTCAGTTTAGACAACTGTAGACACACCTCTTTTAGTCCTGAGTAACTCACAGCAAACACATGCCACTCTGTTCCAATAAGCTTACAGTCTTTTTGATACATACCCCCTCATGATGTCACCCATCTCCTACTCTGTTACTCCCCTTTTCCTACTCTTACACTCTAGGGACATGGTTCACATAGCAGGAAATTTTGGGATTCACTATCCTTATCCTCATTTGCATAGGATTGCCTACTAATGCTTGGTTACATCTCTCAGACTGAGCTTCCCCCCTTAGCAACCTCTACTCAGTAGCCATGTTGTCTTCAGCCTGCCATTCACTTGCATGGCAGATTAATATTTTGAATAAAATCCCTATTTGTGGCTTTTATTTTTTGTTTTTTTCTGGTTTTTAGAGTGCAGCACGTTTGTGTGGCGCTGTGCTATGCTTAAACATCAGAGATTGAGGTAAAAAAAAAAAAAATTTTTTTATTTTGCAACGGAAAAAAATGCCAATGGCCATATATTTGGCCATTGGCATGCTTCCTCAACTGGATGCATCCTTTATTTGGAGCTGTCATGGCTCCGTTTTGCTATTTGAGGAACGGTACTCAGTTGACAACTGAGTACATTTCTGCAAATAACACTACTCTTACTCGGACAAGTTAGTGTTTCCTGGATCGCAAATTTACCTCATTTGCATAGCTTTCAGCAGCAAATGAGGTAATTTGCATAACCTAACCCTGTCCGTGTAAGAGTCGTTTAGAGCTCTCTTGCGCCCTGCCTGTTCCTGGATCGCTCGGCAGACATGTTGGCTGCATGGAGTCTTACTCTAGTCTTAGACTCCGCGCAAGCCTTAATGAATCCGGCCCGCACAGTTAATAAAGGTAAATAAAACCTTCAGTTTTCTCAAGAAAACAAAAAACAACACTTTTACAGCTTATATAACCATGTTATTAAAAAGCATATGTATTATATATATGTAGTAGATGTATTATTGAAATGTCAAGGAATAAAATGCAGTTAATGAATTACTTTAAATAACCCTTGCCCTTTCTTTTAAAATGGGTAAAACTGCAATGTTGTCATTCAAGCCTGAGGGGGATGTGGCATCAAGCCTAATTTGCCATTTTATCTCTATAATTTCTACTTTTAATTTGTCATCACCTCCCCTTTCGTATGGTAGCACCTTGTCAAATTAGGCTTGATGCCACATCTCCCCCCAGGCTTGAATGACAACATTGCAGTTTTACCCATTTTAAAAGAAAGGACAAGGGTTATTTAAGGTAATTCATTAACTGCATTTTATTCCTTGACATTTCAATAATACATCTACTACATATATATAATACATATGCTTTTTAATAACATGGTTATATAAGCTGTAAAAGTGTTGTTTTTTGTTTTCTTGAGAAAACTGAAGGTTTTATTTACCTTTATTAACTGGGCGGGCCGGATTCAAGAAGGCTTGCGCGGAGTCTAAGACTAGAGTAAGACTCCATGCAGCCAACATGTCTGCCGAGCGATCCAGGAACAGCCGGCAGGGGCGTGCAAGAGAGCTCCTAAAACGACTCTTACACGGACAGGGTTAGGTTATGCAAATTACCTCATTTGCTGCTGAAAGCTATGCAAATGAGGTAAATTTGCGATCCAGGAAACACTAACCTGTCCGAGTAAGAATAGTGTTATTTGCAGAAATGTACTCAGTTGTCAAACTGCATTTTATTCCTTGACATTTCAATAATACATCTACTACATATATATAATACATATGCTTTTTAATAACATGGTTATATAAGCTGTAAAAGTGTTGCTTTTTGTTTTCTTGAGAAAACTGAAGGTTTTATTTACCTTTATTAACTGTGTGTCTTTTTAAAATTAATTCAACGTGACATCACATAGGTTTTATTTACCTTTATTAACTGTGTGTCTTTTTAAAAATTAATTCAACGTGACATCACATTAAATGATTGGCTGGTTTTGCTTACATCGTTCTATTTAAACCAAGTTGTTTGTATCCCATGTAACTCTGAGGAAGCCATATGTTAATGGTGAAAGCGTTTAGTTTATGAGACTTGCTGTTTCCTGTTCATGTCACTAAAGTGGAGTTTCTCTGCCTGTTTTGGGCTGGTTTGTTTTTTTTATTTTTTGGTTACCAGTATTTTGCTTCATTTGGAGCTTGTTTTAATAGTTTTATCCAGGTCTGCAATCCTTCTAATCAGGACTGCATAATGCTGGAAAGGTTAACTGAAGCAAAATATGAGTAAATAGTGCCCCCTAAAGCAGAAAAAAAAATTTCAGTAGAGTAAATTGCTGGACTTTTCCTCTAAATGTATTAATTGTTTAAAAAGTTTATATTTCTCAATTATAGCTTTAGTTAGAAGTTATTGAGTTTTCTCCACAGCTTGTTCTGGATCAAGGCAGGATTGTCCTTTAATTAATTAATTTATTTTTTTTCATTTAGTTGTGGAACCATTGCTATGGATAACTAAAGTATTATTTGGACTGGAACCATGAGAAATGCTCAATTAATCTTTTAGCTTCTGAGGAAGGTATTTCACTTATTCACCAGGTCCCTTGCAAAAATTCTTTGTAACCATATAGATACATGGATCTATGTCAGTTGATCAAGTTTTCAGAAACTCGAAATTCATATCAGCTAGACTATATGATTGAATTTAAGAAAACTGGAACATAAAAAAAATAAACACAAAAATCTATCTTTTTTATAGTTTTGCAGGGGGTAAAGCTACCCTGCACTCCACATACCCCATGCAAATTATATATACCCATTCTGAGATTGCACTACATTGAGAAAAGCAGTACATTTTCCAGTCCTCACTGTTCAGCAATTTCCATTCAAAAGCTTTGGGTTTTCAGAAATTTGATCATATCATCCCACCAATATGAATTTCATAGTTGTGAAACCTTGATGAACTGATAGGGATCAATCTCTACACATCAATTTATTCAGTTAAAAGTTTACTGAGTTTACTAGTAATAAATATTATCTGTTTCTTCTCTATAGATAGAAATATTAATTTCCCCTATAAAAAGTTAAACAGTATAAATTTTGTCTACTTCCTCAATATATTTCTCTAAATGTAAATGAGATTTACATCTTGGAATCAGTTGAGACACTAGATTTTAATTATTAAGGATTCTAATGTTATAAACAGTAGAACATTAAGTTGATGTAATGTGATAGTAGACTTATATAAATGGCGTATTCTAACACTATCAATAATGAGAACAATTGTCTTAAAAATGAGCATACTATCTGGCTTACCTTATCCGTTGTGTATACCCTTACTGTACTTAACAAACATACCCCTCAACCTGCAAACATTGAAATAGGCACAAGGGGGTTTGAAATGTAGGTATATCTAGTAAAATTCTTGACATCTAATTAGTATAAAGTTGAATAACAAATAGCAGACAACTCTTCCTGCTTCCAGGAAGAGTGTGGAGCACTATTCAGAAACACATGTTTCAAAAAACAGAGTGAAAAAAATGATGAAAAAAATAAAAGCACATTATCAGAGAGATGATGTAAAATCTGTAGTCTTTAATGAACTGTATTTCAGACTTTTATTACATAAGGTCATTTGTTTTTGCTTTTGAAAAAGGGAGATGTGTCCTCTTTCCATAAGTCATTGGTGAAAGGGAGATGTGTCCTTTTTCTGTAAGTCACTGGTAAAAAGGAAATGTGTGTCCTCTTTCTGTAAGTCATTGGTAAAAGGGAGATGTGTGTCCTCTTTCTGTAAGTCATTGTTATAAGGGAGACGTGTGTCCTCTTTCTGTATGTCGCTGGTAAAAGGGAGATGTGTATCCTCTTTCCATAATACATAGATGGCAGTAGTATGTTCATTATGTAATGCAGTTTTCTGTGTACTAGAGAGCTTCACAAAACACGTGTAATGAGTGGGATTCTGAAAATTGTCCAAAGGTGTAAATCAAGCCTAAAAATAGGGACACACCTCCAGAAATGGGTGCATTGTGTGCAGAGATAAATCGGGCATATTCTTCCAAAATAGGGACAGTTGAGTTGTCTGTTAATGGAGGTGGTTCTTTTACAAATGAAAACTGATTCCAAATGCCTCTAGAAAAATACTTATCCTATAGTTATTCACAATTAGTTACATCACCACTCTTGAAGATTGCCAATAGACTGACACCTTGCATTTTACATAATACATGCAAAACTCACCGTGTCTCTGCTCGACAGTGGCACAGGAAAATAACTTTCTTGGGTGGCGTAAGCCAGGGAATCTTGTTGACTAGGCTTACGTAGGCCCTTGAGTCAATAGCCTAGTACCTACCTATGAACCTATGAACCTATAATATATACCCAGATATGAGAATGGTGTATCTGCCACCTCTAGAGACTGACACCTGGTCCCTACCTTAGCTATAGCAGTATTAGACAACATAGTATCAAAGTAGTGAGTAACTTAATTCCAAGATCAAAACATCATCAAACTGAACTTCATCATATGTGCAGAACAATTGCAACTTTCATCACTTCTTTTGGATTAGGAAGATAGAAATTAATCCTTTATGGTGTTTATTTTAACTGCATATTTTTTTCAAAATGCCAGAAAACAAGTTCTGCGAAAAAAAACTTCATTTTGAAAACTTTAGTGATGACAATTTTCTGTTTTGTCAAGTCAGTCAGAATATAACACCACCTTATGATCATTTTGTCAAATGTTAAAAGAAGTAAGCCAGTGATGAAAGTTGGAAAGTGTGTCTAATAAAAATAAATTGATATTATACATGTTCATATTGTCTCACAAATTAAAATTGTCAGATTTGAAGAAAGATAAGGTAACTAAAAGTGTGCCATCACTACCAAACATTATCTGCCTTGGAAGTTTACTCAGATGGCAGTCTATAGAAGTTGTTTTATTCAGAATTTTTGGGTCCACACTGAATTACATACAAGTCTGACAAGTAAATTTGTACTTTACCAGGCCTCATGGCATAAAGGGATAAACTCCCTACAATAACCCAGTCTGCTTGAGTTTTATTTGTGGCTTGGGTAACTGATGGAGGTGGAAGGTGAAGATGGGAGTGAGTGGCTGCTGTTGGCTCTCACATTCCAAGGGGGACAGTGGTTTTAGTTCAGTAATTGATGACACATGGGGTGAACACTCAGTGTTACACCTGTGAAGCAGAAGCCTGCACATCATGCCCTGCCATGATTCATTTGATGAGAAGACACAGGATTCAGCACGTGGAGAAATGTTCCTTGTGAAATTCAGCATGCAGCAAAGCTCAGACAGCAAGTAAGCTGGAAGGGAATAGGTTCTACCTGAGCGGACTAAACTGCTTTGCTGGACCAGCAAGCTAGCCCACTGCATAACACACACCTTTCACTGCTGGGGAATGGAAGACCCAATAGAATTACCCAACCAGGAACAAATGAGGCATAAGGTTCTCATCTACTCCAAAAATGCCTGGCTCCTGTCATATAGAATGAATGGGCAAGCTGTGTACAGTTAGTTGAATGATTGGGTGAGTCTATTTTGGAAAGAGGAAAAAAATTACACCATGAGCATGAACACAAAATCATGACATAGCCCTTCAGGCACTAAATAATTTCCTGGTGTCAGACCAGGATACTTCCTGCTTTGACAGTTTTGCAGTTGAACCCATTTGAATCTTGGCTAATGACAGCAGCCTGTCTCCTGCAGGGAGTTGCTGAGGAGTGCTTTAAGAGCACCCTATTCCAAACATTTGATAGTCACTGAGTGAGAGTTTGGACTGCTTATAGCCTGTTTCTATGCCTGGAATGAACTAGGGAACCTCCAGTATTAGCCTGCTCCTGCATGAGGAGTGATTACAGCTTGCTGCAATCTGCATAATATGATCATGCACTGGTCTGGTGTAGGACTGCAAAAGCCAGTAACAGATGGCATCAGTGCAGCTCCCTCTGTTGCTTGTTCCATCACTGATCATAACAATGCTGATGAATTAACTGCAGTAGCAGCAGCTTGGCAACCACTCTGGCAGGCTTGTGCACAGTATGCAAATGCACAGGTGAAGTAACAGCATCTAGTCTGCAACTGTAGGTCATGGCATTCACTATATAACAGTGTTAAGTCACAAAGATAATACTTGATTGGCATGCAGTGTTACTTGTGGACTCTGCTTTCTGATGTTTGGTCATTTTTCATTGTACATCAGATATTTCTCCACATATCATATACAAATTATTTATTCATATGTGATAGAAGCTGTCATCATTTGTGCAGTACTCAGTGGTCAGCGGCACATCTCCTAGTTATATTGACAGATTTTGGTAGAACTGTAAAATAGCATGTGTTAATGACAAAAGTTTAGTACTGTAATGTATGAAATGGAATGGATGCATTACTGAAGCTATATTTACTTGATAATGCAAATATACTTTGTTTCTCATTATGAAATGTGCCATTGCTACAGGTCTTCTTTCTTTCTTTCTTTCTTTCTTTCTTTCTTTCTTTCTTTCCTTACTTCCTTTTTCAGGAACATGTAGGTAAGCAGCCTATTTCTCATTTTCAGCCGGCATGATCTGATGTTATCTTAACTACTCTGCAAATGATTTTCATGGGGAGTAATATCTGTATGGCAGCACTTGAAATTTTGAGTTACATTTGGAAGGTGTCCCTAATAATAGTGTTGATGATGGTCCCAAAGACAGTGAGCAAGTGTGAGCATATGACCTTGGTGTTGAGTTGTTCGCATGATGGCATTTGTTGGATGTAGGGGAATCTGTTGACTTTGAGATAAGTGTGTTGTGGGACCTAGACCTTGACTCAGAGGTTCTAACCTTATATGAAAGTTTGACAAAGCCTAACTGTCTTCATCCTGAAGGAATCAATATGAACACCTGCAGAACTTTGGACACACATGGTGTCTAGCCTACTCATCCAACAGGCATGTGGACACGCCCTCATCCTTGAGCAGCAGTGTCCCCACTTTGTGTCTGGTAACTCTTTCCTAGGGTGGGATAAAGGTTGACATGATTGCCATGTATGCAGTCATGCTGTGAATGTGTATCACCATAGCGTTGTTACTGCCCTCTTCCGTTCCTATGTACTTGTGAATTTCCTCATACATACCCAGTAGCTCTAAAACCATCTCAGCTTGGCCCCCACCATGAACTATGTCAAGGCATATCTGTTGATAGGCAGACAATGCCTTGCGTTCTGCAGGGCTTACTGTGAAAGATATCTTTGTTTGGCACTGCAGGGATAACATTAAATAGTATACATTCATTTGATCAGCCAGTAGATGGCCAATCGGAAAATTTTCGAAAGCAGCGCAGCAAATTCTTATTGTAGTGAAACACATAATACCCCCCCCCACACTTTTTTTTGACCCATGGTAGTGCTTGTTTAAGTGGTAGAGTGGTCAGAAATGTCACATTCAGTGTGTTGTATGACATTCCGACCATTCGCCACTGAGAAATTCGACATTTCAACTCAGTGTTATACCTGATCGAGGAAAGTTAGGTCACTCAAATGAATGTATTCCACATTAAACTGGTACCTTCTAACGAGTTGTTTCATCATTAATGGGTGCACAGGAAAGAGGTGTTTAGCTATGTAGCATTTCACCCCATGTTGTAATGCTATTACTTCATTATGCTGACTGCGTGAGTCTGTGTCACTGCCTATGGAGCTATCCACCTGCTATGGAAGTAGGCGGATCTGCCAGTATACCTTGCTACTGTGTGCCACTGTCCTGAGGCTGGTTCATCTATATGACAGCAATGGAATCATCATCAAGAGCCATTCTGCTGTTAGTATCAGCCTGCTGTGGCACAGCAACATCATATTCTTAGTTCTGATGATGACAATGTTAGGAAAGAATAATGATGTGGTTAATATGACGTGGGACAGGCATGATTTTGTAACAAATGTATGATGTCCTCGCTTACCATGTACTATCACCTGAGGTGGTACTATAGATGTTAATGATGAATTACTTGATGATGACACATCAAAGTTATACGCATATAGTTACCATTGCAAGTAGCCATGCACTAAAATTGCAAATGCCAGCAAAATGCTGATCTTCTGCACCACCTGTACATGAATGTTACAGGTGTCTAAAACTAGTGATGTCTATGCCACCTTAATGCATCTTGTACCCTCTTCTGCATCCTAGTCTTCACCTTTGGAAAAGGTGTGGTGCTCCTCATCTGTAATTAAAAGGTTTGACAGTGGAAGGCCCACCACTGGTGCTAGTACAGGCAATTACATTCTGCGTAGCCTTAGTCTGAACTTGGCCCAATGTGTCTTTATCACCTTCACTGCACAGTACCAAGTTGTGACTCCTTCCCACCAGATCATTTATGTCAGCTATAACTTTGTTCCTTGCCCTTGCTCACCCTGTCTAGTCTGGCCCCTCTATTCTAAAAAGACATTTTCCTTAGGTCCTAGTCCCATGCATGAGAATGTGGTTTTCCTACTTTGTGAATTTGTCTCTCCTGTGTCTTGTTCCCTGTTGCCGCAATATTTTCCTACTAATAAAAGTTTTGCAGTAATGTACACCCCTATGTTTTCTGACTGTAGTGATGCATTTCAACTACTAATTTAAAAGTGACAACATAAAAATAGAAAAATAATTATATACATAACCATTTTGTCATTTCCCTGTTTTAATTTTATAAGGATTTTGTTATTTTGTTTTTTTTCTTTTTATTTCTCTGGGTGTTAT
The DNA here is from genome assembly GCF_019279795.1 of Protopterus annectens. Classification (NCBI taxonomy): domain Eukaryota; kingdom Metazoa; phylum Chordata; order Ceratodontiformes; family Protopteridae; genus Protopterus; species Protopterus annectens. The sequence continues at coordinate 41,828,755 of NC_056734.1, forward strand.
ACACTGTTCACCTGGGTTATATGTAAGAATGTGTTTAACAAAATATTGGTCTATTAGTGATGGTTGGAAGGGTAGGGGAAAGACAATGACAAGTCATTTTTTGGTTGTTTGTTCTTTAAAATGAAGTAGGGTTACTGTACTATGGTCCTGAGTACTTCTATAGCAAGATACCACAGGCTGTAGTAAGCAACTCCATTAATATGAAAGTTAATAAAATAAAAATACAATAGCTGTAAACAACAAAGACACTCCCCAGGACTCAAGAAGCTCGGCACAAGGATGGTTTCAGCCTTGCGCCAAGCGTCCTCACTACAGATGGTCCAGAAGCGCCATATGAATATGTATGAGGGCACACCACCACACCCTCGACGTACACAGGAAATGTGTGCAAGTGCAGGGGGCATGTACAAGTGCTCTACAGAGGCGTAAACATGCCCCAACAGTAGCAAAACCTACTATGCCTACTAGTAGAGCCCACCCCTAATAGTAAGTCAGTAATTCAGTGTCCGTGGATACCGAAATGTATGCTAAGCATACAAGAGTGTCCACGAACAGTGAAATAAAATCAAAGTAGTAAACATACAAGCATGTACTGGAATGTTGAGCCCTGTTCCTAGAACTTTCACAGTTAGATTCCCCTTGTCCCTATTATACATTTGAATTGCTGCAATATCGAAGGTGTAAGCAAAGCGCAGCGTGTTTGCATGTCGCTGCCCTCCACCGAGCATAGCTTACACATCAAATTCATTCAAATAGAGGAAAACATGCAGAATCAATGTAATGTCAATAGTGTAGTGTTTAGAGCATCCGCCTAACGAACAGGCATTCATGATTCGAGTCCAACAATAGCACATATCATTTTCCGTGTGGAATGAATGTTGTTTTGCTGTAAAACTGACATGAGTATCACATGAGATATTTAACTTAAGTATCATTCAAGCAAAGTGGCACTGTCATAATGACTAAGGCACTAGTAAGCAGGTGTAAGCACAAATAAGCAGCATTAAACACATATAAGTACCAGTAAGCAAGTCTGAGTGTGCTTGCATGGGTCTAAGCAGTGCCCAGCATAGGAATAGGAAATGCATATAACTATGTACAGATATATAATCTATATATATATATATATATATATATATATATATACATATCTATATATATCTATCTATCTATGAAGAAAGAATGATGCAACAATAAAGCATACAAAAGGAATGAGAAGGGAATCAACAGCAGCCCCAGTATTATATAGCGCTGTCAGCGTATGTCATATCAAGCTGGGCAGGAGTGAGCAAAGCACTGCTACTCACACCACCGGCAGGATATTACCAGTGGGAGATACATTGTTGATCTGCTAAGTCTACTTTACAATAGAGGGTAGTCCCTGGTGGGACTACCCAAAAATTGATAGACTATTTGGCCATCCGACCATTACACAAGCAAGGGCAGGTATGTTCAAGGACTAAATGGAGGGAGAGCCTGAGAATACATGGGTTGGGACAACATACGTGTAGGGTCCCTAACACTCGGGAGAGGGCAATGCGTGGAGGTGTGTAATGGCTGCAATAACATGTGGACAATGGATGGTATGTGTGTATATTGAACACGGGTGGGGTGGAGGAACTATGGGTATGAAATTATGGAGACAGGCGTGCCAGGGTTGGATGGGCTGGTTCTAATTGGACCACCCCGTGGAGGTCAGCGAGTTCGTTATAAGTATATATGCATACACACATGCAGACATCAATATGTAGAAGTACATTCTCTGTAACACATTCATCCCCTTTGCAGACATAAATAACATGAATGTGCCCTTACAAACCTTGACAGTAGATAAAATAATAGGCTGTGCATAAGAGGAAGGGACGAAACTGCTAAAACGCAGAAGTGTGTACAATGTCTGAAGTCAGTGCTGTGCTGAAAAAAATCAAATGTGAGGACTTTCCCACACATGGAATCATTCCTGTGATCTGCCTGCTATGGCAACGCCAATTACTAAACCTGTCTATTTGTAAAAGAAATATGCCGAATACATACATAATTAGGCTCTTATGTGTAACGTGTGCGTTACCACATAGTCATACTTATTAATTTATTGTAGTGTCATGTTAACAGGAGTAAGAATGTAATGAAGTATAAAGTCTAATCTTGACATAAACACATGCGTGTCCCATGTGAGACAACCCAAAAATTGTGAATAGTATTCTTTTGGTCGCTCATGTCACCAATGTTTGTGGACTAAAAGTTTGGGAGTTCTGAGGATACGTGGAGTGAGTCAACCGATGGGATGGGTCTATAGGAGTAGGGAGTGGCCAATGTGTAGTGGAGTGGATACACCGCGAATCCAACTGGAGAATGGATGACTGCAGTGTTAGGGAGGCATTGGGGTGTGTGTGTATGGGGAACCAGGAACCATGGGTATATGGGTATATATGCAAATGAAGCAGCACAGCAATAATGTATTGGTTAGAGCAACCGCCTAACGAACAGACATTCACATACCGAATCCCACAGCATCACATACCATTTACCATCGGTAATCTGTGCATGAACATATTGCGACATCTGTCTGCTGTATAACCTGCAAAATAACAATTAAAAGTTAACTGGAGTGAAGTGCCAGTGTCATAATGACTAAGGCACTAGTAAGCAGGCTTAAGCATATAAAAACACCAGTAAGCATGTGTAAGTGCGTTTGTGCAGGGTATGCGTTGGTTTACAGACACACACACACATATATATGTACATATATATATATCTATATATATATATATATATATATATATATATATATATATATATATATATATATATCTATACACACACACACACACACATATATATATATATATATATATATATATATATATATATATATATATATATATATATATATATATATATATATATATATATATATAAATATATATATACATATATATATATATATATATATATATATATATATATATATATATATATATAGTTGCAGACATATACACATATATATATATATATATATATATATATATATATATATATATCTATATATATATATCTATATATATATATATATATCTATATATCTATATATATATATATATATATATATATATATATATATATATGTGTGTGTGTGTGTGTGTGTGTGTGTGTGTGCATAGATATATACAGATATACAGCTATGATAGGAAACACCACACAAGAATGACATATGTTCACAGGCTATGCCAATGGAAGTGAGAGGCCCAAGCAAGAAACATGAAACACGTAGCATGACCTTCCACCCTCCCAGCTGGACACGGGAAACATACACACAAACAATGTAAAGAGTCCACTGCTCCCCAGACCACAGGCAGGATACAACCAGAGGGGTACACAGTGCACCCGTAAATTCGAATCTTGGAACACAGACAGGAGTGTCCCTTGCAGGACACCCCAATAATTGGCAAGACCAAAAGAAGGTTTAGACCAAACATTCTGGCTGGGGTGTATTCATACTCGGAATACAGGGGTGGGAAAGCCTGATGACCCATGGGTCGAGACAATTGTATGAAATGGGCCCCATGAAGTGGAGAGTGGGCCATGTGTAGTGGTGTGTCCAGAACCGACCAGGACCCAGAGTAAGGATGGGTGCTGTAGAGGAGGTGTGGGTGGGGGAACTATGGGTAGCTACATATGGGTCTAGTAGTGCAGGTGTTGGCTGATTTGGACCTATATAGACAGCCCTAGGGATGTAAGCGAATGTGTTCATTGGGCAGAAGCATCCCCCAATGAGCAGCCACACCCACTATGAGTCCCACTGCAGCAAAGTGTAATCTATATGGCAAGGAACTGAATAACCAGATTTAGATGCATATATGTAGAGGTACATGTGTGTATATGTACCCATAGTGACATAGAGATAAGCCTCTCCGTAGTACAAATGTATACATACAGAGACAGAATACAGATACATACCCACATATAAATATATTATAAATATATACATATGCAGACACCCATAGACCCATATGTTGTTAGATATATATATATATATATATATATATATATATATATATATATATATATATATATATATATATATATATATATATATATATATATATATATGTAGACAGCAATATATAAATATATACATGTATGCATACATATACAGATATATCTGTGTATAGTAATGTTGATATATCTATATATATATATATATATATATATATATATATATATATATATATATATATGTGTGTGTGTGTGTGACTGTAAATATACACATGTATATAGCTAGGATATGATACAGCAGTTACGAGTTACATATGTTCACAGGCTGTGCATATGGGGGTGGGGGGTCCAATAAACAAACGTGCAACACATAGTATCAACCCCCCCCCCCCACAGCTATGCCGGTGAGACATACAGACACACAATAAAAGTAAACACACCAATGCTTGCTTCCCAGACCACCGGCAGGATGGAGACCGGCCAGGTCTAATCTTGAAAAATAGACATCGATGTCCCTTGTGGGACACCTAAAATTAATGATCATTGGAGGCAGTCCCGATAATGATTCATCAAACCAGGCTGTAGATGTACATGGACCAGTAGGATGTGCAAGCCTGATAACCTATGAGTCGACACAAGGTACGACATGTGTCCCGACACGGGGAGAGTGGGCACTGTGTAGTGGTGTGTTTATACCCCACCTGCACCCACAGTAAGGATGAGAGCTGTAGAGGAGTGGCAGGTGGGAGAACTATGGGTATGCAATTATGGGCCTAGGCTTGCAGGTGTACGCTGGCGCAGTCGTATTAGGACTGCCCCGGATGTAAGTAATATTCCGAAATGGGCATAGCTGATGCCCATACCTCTCAACCCCTAAGAGCAAATCCACTGAACAGGACATAAACCATTGGGGGAACAAATAGGAACCATACCTCTGAACTGTCCCCGATTTCCAGAGATGTCCCTGATTTCGACTCAGTTTCTAACTCTGTCCCTCTTAATCCCTCCTAAAACTAGTGACTTTTGGTTGAAAGGTGGTGAATTACATGTAATGAATAATGATAACAATTAAGAGTTATAAACATCATTTACCTCAGAAAATGTTTATGAATTCATATGCTATGAGTCTGTCAATGTGTCAGGTTAGTAGCACCAAAAAATTAAATGTGTCTGAGGAAAGGTGGTGAATTACACATAATGAATAATGACAACAATTAAGAGTTATAAACATCGTTTACCTCAGAAAATGTGTATGAATTCATATGCTCTGAGTCTGTCAATGTGTCAGGTTAATAGCACCAAAAATTTAAATGAGTCCCTGATGTTGTTATGACGTGTCCCTGATTCAGTTGGTATTTTTCCCCAGTCGTATGAGAGATCTGATAGGGACAGAAACCACATTTTCCACTGACAACCTTAGAAAGATGATAGAATATTAGGTATGCAGTAGCATGACTCAGCTGAAGGATGTGGGTTCCAAAACCCAATTACTTGTTTGTATTGAAGAGAGTCTGTTCCCATGTATTAGCCAGACAAGTACAGATTGTAAGATTAACACACCAATAATATGAATCAAACTCGACAGGCCGCGGATTCCATACAGTTGAACGGCATGCTTTCGCCTAATGGGCAGCCATTCCCGATACTGTAGGCATGTAATCTGATGTAATAGGCATCACAAGGTAATATCATAGTCCTCACTCCCACCCAGGGGTGTGAGTGTCAGATGCAAACACCAAATGCAGTGCATTTGCAAATGTGGGAGAAAGCGGGTGTAAGCCTGTTTGGCCACCAGTATGCAAGTATTACACTGGTCAAGCAATGTAGAGGCTAACTGAGTGTAAGAAACTGTATCCAGAGGACAGCATTGCTTAGCTCCATGCAAACCCACACACACCCACTCACAACCGCTTTAATGTGCCTTAATCACTCCGTATCCAACGGCCTTGTTCTGCCCAGCAACAAATTAAATGGCATCAGCAAGGCTTGAAACAAGGACCCTGCACTCACAGCTATTGTGATTTACCACTAAGCCATGGTAGATATACAGACATCGGATCTTATCACAAACAAATCATCCAGCACAGTCATTCAACAGTATAGGAAATGTATTCCATCATGTAGATGTGTGTGAGTGATTATGTCCAGATATAGATACATACATATATATAGATATATCAAGAACATCCCATGTGACAATAAAGCAGTACAAAGAAATGAAAAGGGAAACACCAGCAATGCCTGCGTTATGTAGTGGTGTTCTATGTAATATCAAGACTCCCATGGACAGACATGTATCATTAATACACGCAAACATTTGTACATTGGCCAAATGCATCACTGTGCATTTTATTTACATTAACACAACATTTCCTGTCCAATCATTATGTGAGAATGGTACTCTTGCAAGGTGCTGTGTGCGACATCATCATCATGATAAAGGTAAATGGGGTAACCATAGAGGGACCAGTAGTGTTGCTTGTACAATGAGGTCATCTGCATCACGTGTACCTGGAACCTTTAGGAGTCATGTGCATACCAGGATCATGTGCCTGAGAGACAGGGGTGAGAACAACTGGAGTATGTTGTGATGCATATTAAAAGGGGTACATGTGTCCAGTGGACACGTGTATGAAATGGACAGCTATGTATGGGGCAAATGCTGTTCTAGGAACCGATTGGCCTTTCATTTCCGTAGGGTGAGAGTGGGATGTGGGGGAATGACAGTAGGTATGCCAGTGGAGGATAGTTGGGTAGGATGACAGACAAGACAGCATATAGGGTTGGTATATGACACATGTGGGGGGATACACCTCAGACGGGGAGGGGTGTTTGGCAGTCCCAAGCCCATGAACCCCCAGATGGAAACAGTGGGATGGAGGTCCCAAGCCATGGGCAGCCACCACTGCACCTTCACAGCTGCAATGGTAGCAGTGCTGGGTGCTGTCTAGGAGGGGCAGGCTCACCCTGTAAATGTGACACTCTGCCCTCAAGCTGGCATATCTGGCCTTGAAACCCCTTATTGAGCCCCCTACGCACCACATCCGGGACTGTATGACAGCAGACATGTTCCTGTCTGGACCCACTCCCAGGGGGGAAAAGCCCCATCCTCAGTGGTGGTTCCACCAGAAGGTGGTGCAGAGCCAAAAGAGATGGAGGTCCAAGGCTGGGCCTCAGATGTGCTGGTGCCCGATGCCATGGCCAGCTGAAGTGGGACAGGAGGTTCTGCCGGGACCTCCAAACCCATGCAGCCTATGGTGTTGCAGTTTAAACACAGATATGGCTTAGTAACAGTCAACAGCATTCAGGAGTACTTATTACAGCATGCAAAGTATGACCATCAACCCAACACAACAGATGGTATACATTTGCAGAGGGAGCACAACACATGCATATATACTGCATGACATCTGTACAAAGTGTAAAAGACTTATGACTGCAGCTATGAACAGTGGCCTATTATTGGCATGTCACTGAGAACCCCAGACAGTGTCTGTCATACCACTGTTTCATGTGACATATGTCCAATCAGAGATGCAATGGCAGTAACTCATCACTATCACCATGTACTGACTGAAATCGTCACACTATACTCCTGCAGTTCACAGATGTGTGCTCAGTGAGTAACACAGGAAACAAATGGTTCCACACACTGACCAGTCCACAGATGGCCCTACAGATCGGGGTCCCTCACAAACTGTCTTGTCAATATTAAAACAAGCAGAATAGCCATTGCCACACACAACTTGTTAAACAGGCAGTAGTCTCAATGAAGCATAGCTACACTTACATGCTGTAGTCATGTCTGGCACATCACCGTCCTGTCTTTAGCCTATTTCCCACTGTGCATGTTGTTTGAGGAACATCCAGATATCATCTGTGATGCCATTTACCAAGCAGCAGTACCACTCACAGTGACCGTCATGGGCAAACACCAACATGATGTTCCTAGATAATGAACTGTGTTTCTATGCGATTGGCAATGGGAACATCATCACAGCTGTTCCACATGCAATCAGCTAGAAGAGGACTGCAATAGGTGCAGAGGCCATCACCCGATCATGACCATCACTTACAAAACACAAGCTGCTTCTGAGCAGGTGTACAACTCCACATCCACCAGAGAGTGTATGGGAAGGACAGACAGAGGTAAAGTACATCAGAGAAGGGCTTGGAGACTAAAACCTAAGCATCGTCTGTCACGCACCTACCAGTACAGGGGTTCAAACCCCTAACTGACGAGTCATTACTATTACAAGTGCATGCAGTTACTCCATGTGCCACAAAGCTGACATGTTGGCATGCTGTAAGAACATATATGTGTGCTGGTTAGTGACATCTGCAACAGAGATATAGTAGACATACATTAGGTGTAGAACACATGGCTGTCCACATGAACGGATGTCATTGTCAACACAACCACACTCTCTAATGGACTCACATTGACACACTTTGCCAGGCCCACAAATACACTTCCTAACTACTTAGTTTGCCACACTGCAGTAATGCACAGGTACTACATGCACCACAGGGGATATCCTGAGGTTCTATAGGCTACGGCATGTGAACGTGTTTGACATCTGCCGGTATGCCAATGGGAGTTATACTGGAAGTGACTGTGATTGGGATCATCATATCTATCCACACCCAGACACAAGGTGCCAGTACTGACATGCATGTGTGCATTGCTTCATGGGTGTGTAGTGGTTGGCTGTGCAAGATGGCTGTACAAGGCTGTGTGAAGGGTAATCCTTGGCATCATGCCACCCGACAATGGTGTGCAGTGTGGTACAGGGGTGTAGTGTCTGCAATGTCCCACACAGATGGGTATTGTATGAACTGCCCTGACATCCTGGTTACCATTGTGTATGGCCATTACTTTGCAATGCATGCCATGTCTGTGTTTGATAGTCCTTGACATGGACATTGCCTGGGATGTGCACATCCCACAATAATGTACAGTGACATGTACAAGTGTACCTGGTTTGGCTGGCACATGTGTGCACAGACTGTTATCATCAGATATGTCAATACTGGCCTGGTGTGGCAGAACCTGCTTAAAGACAGCAGGTTGACCCTGCACCTGCATTGATAGCATGATACAGGTATTCCCTGGTGACAGTGGCATCGGTCCATACAGGGCACATGTGTAAGGCATTATATGGCCTTTGTGGATCACATTTGATGGCACCACATATGTTGCAGGCATCCAGTGGGGAACATAGTGGAGGCACATTGTCTACAATTATGTGCCTATTGTACTGCTGTACAGGGTGCCTTGCCCTCTGCAGCCCACTGCAATCACACCATGCCACTATCTGTCATCAATGTGCAGGGTACTAGCAACATAGCGGGATATTCTAGGCAAGTGTGTTTGTGTATGACACAGGTTCAGATCGTAATCTGGGTAATAGTAGAGTTACATAATTTGTTCACCAAGCCTTTTGCCAGATGTAGGGGTATGGCTTGCCAACACAGTCCCTTGGCTGACTGACATCTGTACTCCTCGTGAGGTGGACATTGTGACATATAATATGTACACCATATAGGAAAACTACAAAATCCGCTCCCCGACATGTCCAGTGGTTAGCCACTCACAGCCACCTACACCCAGGCTCTGACTGTCAAACACACACATCTGTCATGTCTTGGAATAAAAACCCTACCTAACTAGTGTATCACACTACAGCATTACGCAGTTACAGCATGCGCAACGGAGATTACTGGGTTGCACCGGTCCCAGAGGTGTATTACTAGGTGGATGAGAACAGCAGGATTGCCAAAGGTGGTTATGTGAATTGTAAAGAGTGTGCCTACTCTAAAAAGCATTGTTCCTTTCTCAGGCAGACAGAGACACACACACAGTTGGCCTCTTATGGAATAGAATCCCTACCTAACTAGTTTATTACACTACAGCAATATGCAGTTACAGCACGCACTATGGAGAATACTGGGTTACAATTGTCCCAGAGGTGTATTTGCAAGTGGGTGACATTAGCAGGATTGCCAAAGGTGGTTATGTGAATTGTAAAGAGTGTGCATACTCTAAAAGGCATCATTACTTTTTCAGGTAGACAGACAGTTGATCTCTCTTGGAACAGAACCCATGCCTTACTATTTTATCATACTACAGCAATACGCAGTTACAGCACGTGCTACAGAGAATACCAAGGTACAGCAATCCTAGAGGTGTTTTTCTAGGTGGGTGACATCATCAGGATTGCCAAAAGTGGGCATGTGCATTCTAAAGAGTGTGCATACTCTAAAAGCATTGTTTTTTTCACAGGCAGGCAGACACACACATACAGTTGACCAGTATGGGATTAGAACACCTACCAAACAAGTTTAGTATACTACAGCATTATGCAGTTACAGCATGCACCATGCAGATTAGTGGGTTACAGCAGTCCCAGAGGTGTATTCATAGGTGGGTAACATCAGCAGGATTGCCAAAGAGGGGCATGTCAATTGTACTGCGAGTTGTACATGTCTGTTACCTGCATGTACCCGCTGCTTATTGTCATGAAATCACCTGCTTGCAACTGTCTTATGCAGTCCTAATTGACAGGATCAACAAAGCTTGCAGGTCTTGAACCCTTGACCATGCACACTGAGATCACTAGACATACCACTAAGCCATCTGGGTTGTATACATGTCGCATGGAGTCTATAATGCACATCTTACTACAGGTATTCCACAGTACTGAAAACAAATGGGACAGTCTCTTTGTGTACATATGTACAGTACCCTTGAATGTACTGTACTCTATGAAACAACAAAGACAAGTCTACATCTGTACAACTGTCATAACTGCATATATATATATATATATATATATATATATATATATATATATATTTTTTTTATATATATATATATATATATATATATATATATATATATATATATGTATACACCTACAGGATGTGTACACACACACACACACACACACACACACACACATATATGTGTATATATATATATATATATATATATATATATATATATATATATATATATATATATATATATGCATATACACAGACACAGCCATAGCCATATATATATATATATATATATATATATATATATATATATATATATATATAGATAGATAGATAAATACACACACACACACACATGTCTGAACACCCTTTGTGACACAGAAGGTTCCAAAGGAACTGACGTGTACACAAAACAGAGGCATCTCTTTTGTTATAACATTTACATCTTAAGCAGTTCATCAGAGAAGGTATGGTTGTTGTGTATGTGGAGTTTGGGCTGGGAAATGATGGCTGATGTAATCTACCCCGGGGAATGTGGAGTTAGGGTGGGGGGGATGATGGGTATGGACCTACACCCCAGCAATCACTTCTGTGTCACTGCTTGACAGTAGCACAGGAAAATAACATACCAAACTGTAGTCATGCTTGACTGTGTATTCTTTACCATTCCTAACTATGTAATACGTTGTAGACACCAGACACCACAGATGGCTACCATGGTGTGCTAAAAGAAATTACACATGTGTATGCCTGGCTACAGGGTAGTCACACACACAAACACGCGCACACTTGCCAGCATTGTGCATACACATCTTGCCTATGTAAAGGTAACTAGTACAGTGGTATGCAGTTGGAGTATGTGTCACAGAAAACATACAATTACACTTACTCTGATTCCACTTCTGAGCTGGGTGACATCACAGGAACGATTACTTGCAGTGGGGAGGGGGGAAGAGAGACATTTATCAGTTGACAAAGATAAAGGCCAGTGCAAAAGGAGGTATCTCTTTGGAATGCAGCAAAATCTACTCTTATGACAGGATACAGACACAAATACACTCAGCCATTTGCTGACACACACACTCAGGCATTTGCTTTCACACACACAAACACACGCACACAGTTGCTACTGGTTGGATCAGAACTCCTGCCTATCTACAGATCACTATTACAGTACTACGCAGTTACGAGACGCATCACAGAGATTACACATTCCAAGGCACTCAGACTGCCCATCTAAGATTGAGGACAACAACAGGGAGACTAACAGTCATGAAGTACATAACTGTAAGCCTGTATGTTTAAGTAGGTGTCCATTACAACCTGTATGCACAAACAAGACACATCATCTGCAGGTAGGCCTGAGAGGTATAGTTTTAGCACAACAGGAATCTGAACTGGAGTATGGCCATCTGTGGAATGGACAACTAATATCACTATACAGGGTTACGGTGGGCATGCTCATACACTTTGTAGCACAGGGCCATTTGGGATGCACTATGACTACAACTACACAAGGTTTTACTGGGCATGCTCATACACTTTGTAATAAAGGGCTTGTTGGATGCACTGACTCAAATTACACAAGGTGGCAGTGGGTACGCTCATACACTTAGTAGCACATGGCTGTTTGGGATGCACTCCGATTCTAACAACTGAAGGACACAGTGTGCATGCTCATACACTTACATGTACAGAACTTATTGTGATGGACTCCTATTGTAAACACACAGGTTTACAGCTAGGTACATCTTACCTGTCAGTATATATGCACATCATACAGGTTTACTACCTGATACTTGTATGTGGCCCGTATATTATATATCTATGTCTGTGCTGTGTGATACACCTCCATACATGTACGTGATGTACTGACATATATATGTTAAGTATACACATTTATGCATGTGTGGACATGACGGACAGTATGTTATCTGGGTCGCACAGGTGGATGCTACCTACAGCATGTGTCACACACCTTGTTGACCTGAAAGGCATACATTGATAGCAGGTTGTGGACAGTGGCATTATACATGGAACAGTGGCATGTGCAAGCATAATGTGTGAGTTACCTTGTGTAATGGTACTGAGGTGCAGGTCTAGATGAGCTCTCCTGGCTGTGTTAGTAGTTGTCATTATTAGCAGGACTGCTACCCTAAGTATATCTCACATTGGTCATACACACAAGTTCTGCTGCTGTCCGTCACCTCATATGAGGCATTTGCTACCAAGCACATTACTGCCACTCGCAGTGATGTCATGGTATGAGTGGCAACTGCTAGACCAAAACATTGAGCCAATGTCCTGCTCCTATTATGAGGATGTCCAGTGTCTGTCATTCCGGGATGTCATGGCTGAATGATGAGCTTGCAACACAGAGCACATGCATCCCTGTTTCACGTGTGTATGGATAATGCCTAGGTCACATTTACCCATATAGCCACATTCCAAGGCAAATGTCCTACACCCAGATGTAACACCCTGACACCTACAAGACAATTGCATTGGATGCTTATGCTAATCAGTGCTAGATGTGTGGCTTTAGTAATGCATTTGCTCAATTGTAGAACCTACAATGGAGAATACTGACATCTGTGCAGTGAGGAACACCTGGCTGAAGGCTCTGTAGTGCACAATTGCACTATCACCATATAACTCAGATCCAGACATGTGGGCCATAACAGTGGTATGGACCATTCCAGGTGGTGGTGTACTCATATACATAAAGGCTACTCACATGTAAAGACCACTACTCCAACATAACGCATCACAGATGAGTCAGGTACAGGTGATAGTGGCAAATGCTGCATTCTAGGTTGTATCCTCATATACATCCACCACCTGGTCCCCAGACTACCAACACACATCCATATGTGGTATGACATAGTATGGTAGACCACCAGATAACCCTTGATTGGTGGACTGTACCTAGGCCTACATCAACTGTGCAAAGTACCCATGTACAGACACAGCTGCATAATGTGTTATGCAATGCAATAATACCACTGTTTCTAACCAGCTCAGTTGTACACATACCAAGGTCCCTCGGATGTTGTCGCCATTAACACGGTTGACTGTTGCTGTACACCAGTGAACAACACCCTCATGGTTGGATATGACCTAACTGTACCTGCCCTGGATATGTACATCCCACACTCATACAACATAAATTACATTACCATAGCTTTCATTATTCTTTCTACATACAGGTGGCCACAGTCATTAAACACATGCACATGGCAGATAGCATGCTATCAGTACATAAGGTTTGATATCTATGTTAAACAGAGGTAATATTCCCTCTCTACTGGTCACACATGACACCTATCATATCATACAACACCCCATGTGGCATGTATGTCTTTAGACATGTCCACCTAATGCAATGCCTACAAACATACCCAAATAACAGGACCATAGGACCTACACAAGGCCTGTATTGACAGACTCGGGAAAATCCAGCTCTGCTCTGTATGTTCCTGAGTAGTCACAGGTAATATGTTCATGACATGTACAGCCATGTGTGGCCACAGCTCCTACATATACCCCATGCCAACAATTGCAAGCCATGCATGCTGTGTGCTGTCTGGACATTAGCCTTAGTACCACAATAGCCAGTACATGCTGGAGTGAGATGTTTACAAGCCACAGACCTTGCACATGCTTGAATGAGTGTACCGCCTAGCTCTAAGAGAACACATTGCTGGCTCTCTTCCAGTAAATATAAGGTGCGTGTGGCAAATATGATGTGCTCACTGTTGACCATTACAGTGCCCTGGCTTCACCACGGCACTGTCAAGTAACAGTTTGTTGTTACATGACATGGAATAATGCTGCGTGTGTCTCGCTGATATGAGCTGTTGTGATATATGTACACTTGCATACTCGGAGAAGGTGGTGGTGTCCTACCAGTACTTGAATACAACATGCATTATGGTGTAATACTCAGTTATGTGTCACACATGGAGTGGGGAAGGTGTGAAATGTATCCTTTTGACCTGCTAGTGCACTTACTGATGTAGACTGCATATGTGTACATGTATTGATGTTTGTGTAGATTCCATGTGTGTACAGTGTCTGATGTCTGAAGTGACTGTTGTCTTAGTACATCATGCTGTTGCAATACAGCCTCAACATTGCTAGCTATATATGATGATATGCTCTAAGTACAGTAAGCCGTACATGAGGTATGGACAGATGTTTGGGCATGACTACTAAGTGGTGAGGCTTCATTACAGATGAATGATTACTGAAGACAGATCACTGATGTGTTACAACCACTCCTACAATAACCTGTGTAACTGCTAAGGTCAGGTTTTATTAATTGAAGTGGAAGACATACTACCAAAAGAAGAAGCACCACAGTGTATCCAACTGCCCAAATAAATCCTGCAAGCATGATGAGTTAACGTACTGTTTGTTACAAAAAACAAAAAATCACATAAAGCGCTTTTCGTCAGGCCACATAGCCCAACGTCTTCAGATAATTATACAACATAGGCCATACACTATATAGGAAGTGAAAAGGAAGTGAAAAGTCAGCTGGTTCCTGAATCAGCAGGAATCAGCTGCTCTTAAAGTAGCAACCACCTTCATTCATTACCTAAAGTATATAGCTTAAACAGATCTCATCTAACACATTGTTTTAAAGCAATATTTTAAAATAATAGATAAATAGTGTAAAGGGTGGCCACGGTGGTGCAGTGGTTAGCATTGTCGCCTCACAGCAAGAGGTTCTCCAGTTCGATCCTCGGCTGGGATGCCTTCTGTGTGGAGTTTGCATGTCCTCCCTGTGGTTGCGTGGGTATCCTCCGGGTGCTTCGGTTTCCTCCCACATCCCAAAGACATGCTGCAGGTGGATTGGACACTCTAAATTGGCCCTAGGTGTGAGTGTGTGTGTGCCTTCTATGGAAGGTTGGGCACCAGGCTGGCAACTCGACACTGTTGTAAAACTTCACTGCCAATCATGAGCGGACAGGTGATCCGCTGTGGTGACCCCTAACCGGGAAAAAGCCGAAAGAATAAGAAAAAGATAAATAGTGTAAAAGATCAGTGTAAAAAATCTAAAACCAATAATTATCTATTATGAAATATTAATGCAATTAAAATTAAAATTAACAGTGTATGTGTGTATTTATATTTATGTTTTGTGTTCGAGTATAATAAACCTTAAAAGCATGTAAGTGAAAAACAGCAAAACCTGACTTAAAAAGCTGAAAGTCAAATACACTCTAAGACAATAGTATGCATAGACCATTTTAAACACAGCATAAAGGTCAACTCCTAACCAAATTTTTAAGTTGTAGAATGCACTTAATTGAATACATTTCATTGATGCCTGGAGGGTAACATGCAAAGGTAAGTAATTGCCAACTCAATTCTAATTTCTCTAAGAGCAAGGAAAGAGGCCCTCCTCTAGGGTCATAGGCAATAGAATCTATAGCCCTAAAAGTAAAACCATGTGTGGGTGCTTTCATAATGTGCCTGGCCAATGCGTTCTCTGATTTGTTAGACCTAATAGCGTATGTGTGTTCATAGACCCTGTCCCTAAGCCTTCTGTCAGTTTTGCCGATATAGAAGGCAGGACAGGTGTAACACTTAGCAAGGTATACCACTCCCTTGGAGTTACAATCAAATTTGTACTTAGTATTGTATTCAAAACCTTTTATACTAAATTTTATTCCCTGCTCCATATATTTACAATAGGGGCATGACAAACACTTGTTCATACCTGCATGGTTAAATGTAACAAAGTTTGAGTACAGAGTTTCCACTAGATTCTTTAAGTTTTTTTTCCTTTTCTATAAACTATTCTAGGGAAGTCAATAGGACCTCTTGGTAGATGTGTATCCATGTTTATCAAGTCCCAATTTTTCCTTAAAATATTTATAATATCATAACTGTCTATACAATATGTAATAATAAGTCTATTTTCATTTTCACTTAGTGTCCCATCCTGTAATGTACAACTGTTTGTTTCTAAACTCTGGTTACTTGATAATATTGCTTTGTAAAAGCCCACTTCTCTTTTATTTTTCACTTCCTGACAAATTTCTTGTAGGAGTGAAATAGGATAACCTCTCTTTTTAAACATGTCCATGTGTTGAGCATTCTTCAATGGACTGGTTGTCATCGGTAACCATTCGAGCTGCCCTTACAAATTGGCCCTTAACAACCGAATGTTTTTGATGGGCCGGATGGGAGCTACTATAGTGAAGAAATGCATTTGAATATGTTTCCTTTCTATAAATCCTGGCTTTAAAACATTGATTTTGTCTATCCTTACTTAAATCAACATCCAAGTAAGCAATTCTATCCTGTGAAAAATTATATGTGAATTTTAAGAATGTACTAGTGTTGTTTAAGTAAGTTAAAAAGTTAGAAGCCTCCTGTTGGTTACTCTGGAACAGGATAAATATATCATCCAGGAAACGTATATAATATTTAATCTTACTTGTGTATGTAGTTACACCAAAGACATGTTCATGTTCCCAGTAGGTCATTACTAAATTTGCGAATGTACTACCGCATGGAGAGCCCATTGCCACTCCTATTTTTTGTAAGTAGTATCTGTTGTTAAAAGTGATGTAATTGTTGGAAAGAACTGTGTCTAATAATTCAGCCATCAATTTTATTTCATTCTGGGGGGCTCCCATATCATGTAGTAATAAACTCACCCATTCAATTCCCTCTGTGTGGGGAATTGATGAATACAAGTCTTTCACATCTATTGTAAGAAAGTTTAAATCATCTTGATATTGTAGGTGGTTTATATTGTCCAAAAATGTCCAAGAATCTTTACAAATGTACTTTTGTTGAGCCACATATTTCTTTAAAGTGTAGTCAATAAATTTAGAGCAAGCATAAGTAATACTTGCTCTAGCATCAACCAATGGTATCATGGGTGGATTGTCTATGCTTTTATGTATTTTTGGTACTCCAAAAATAGTAGGTATCCTTGGGGCCGACATATGTAAATAATTTGCTACAGTCATATCTATCCTAGCTTCAATGAATAATTCTTCAAGAAATACCTTAACTCTTCTATAAGCTATGTTTAATTCATTCTTTGATACCTCCTCATAAGTGTCACTTTCTAAAATGGTCTGAATCTTATTGTTATAATCATCCAAATTGAAAATAACTATGTCCCCTCCTTTGTCTGGTTTCATAGTCCTGATGTGTGCTTGTTGCAGCTACATAAGTGCTTGTTTTTCTTCCTTGGTGATGTTATAGTTAAAGTTAATAGTGTATTCATTATTCATCTTATTCATTTTGTGAAAAATATCTAACATACATATTTTTTTAAACAAAGCCACGTCTGGATGGGGATGGGGGCAAAATGTACTAGTAATATAAAATGGTGTGATAGAGGATGGTGCCTCAATATCAAGATGATTTAAACTTTCTTACAATAGATGTGAAAGACTTGTATTCATCAATTCCCCACACAGAGGGAATTGAATGGGTGAGTTTATTACTACATGATATGGGAGCCCCCCAGAATGAAATAAAATTGATGGCTGAATTATTGGACACAGTTCTTTCCAACAATTACATCACTTTTAACAACAGATACTACTTACAAAAAATAGGAGTGGCGATGGGCTCTCCATGCGGTAGTACATTTGCAGATTTAGTAATGGTTTACTGGGAACATGGACATGTCTTTGGTGTAACTACATACACAAGCAAGATTAAATATTATATATGTTTCCTGGATGATATATTTATCCTGTTCCAGGGTAACCAACAGGAGGCTTGTAACCTTTTAACTTACTTAAACAACACTAGTACATTCTTAAAATTCACATATAATTTTTCACAGGATAGAATTGCTTACTTGGATGTTGATTTAAGTAAGGATAGACAAAATCAATGTTTTAAAGCCAGGATTTATAGAAAGGAAACATATTCAAATGCATTTCTTCACTATAGTAGCTGCCATCCAGCCCATCAAAAACATTCGGTTGTTAAGGGCCAATTTGTAAGGGCAGCTCGAATGATTACGGATGACAACCAGTCCATTGAAGAATGCTCAACACTTATGGACATGTTTAAAAAGAGAGGTTATCCTATTTCACTCCTACAAGAAATTTGTCAGGAAGTGAAAAATAAAAGAGAAGTGGGCTTTTACAAAGCAATATTATCAAGTAACCAGAGTTTAGAAACAAACAGTTGTACATTACAGGATGGGACACTAAATGAAAATGAAAATAGACTTATTATTACGTATTGTATAGACAGTTATGATTTTATAAATATTTTAAGGAAAAATTGGGACTTGATAAACATGGATACACATCTACCAAGAGGTCCTATTGACTTCCCTAGAATAGTTTATAGAAAAGGAAAAAAACTTAAAGAATCTAGTGGAAACTCTGTACTCAAACTTTGTTACATTTAACCATGCAGGTATGAACAAGTGTTTGTCATGCCCCTATTGTGAATATATGGAGCAGGGAATAAAATTTAGTATAAAAGGTTTTGAATACAACACTAAGTGCAAATTTAATTGTAACTCCAAGGGAGTGGTATATGTGTCACACCTGTCCTGCCTTCTATGTCGGCAAAACTGACAGAAGGCTTAGGGACAGGGTCTATGAACACACCTACGCTATTAGGTCTAACAAATCAGAAAACGCATTGGCCAGGCATATTATGAAAGCACCCACCCATGGTTTTACTTTTAGGGCTATAGATTCTATTGCCTATGACCCTAGAGGAGGGCCTCTTTCCTTGCTCTTAGAGAAATTAGAATTGAGTTGGCAATTATGTACCTTTGGATGTTACCCTCCGGGCATCAATGAAATGTATTCAATTAAGTGCATTCTACAACTTAAAAATTTGGTTAGGAGTTGACCTTTATGCTGTTTTTAAAATGGTCTATGCATACTATTGTCTTAGAGTGTATTTGACTTTCAGCTTTTTAAGTCAGGTTTTGCTGATTTTCACTTACATGTTTTTATTTACATGCTTTTAAGGTTTATTATACTCGAACACAAAACATAAATATAAATACACACATACACTGTTAATTTTAATTTTAATTGCATTAATATTTCATAATAGATTATTGGTTTTAGATTTTTTACGCTGATCTTTTACACTATTTATCTATTATTTTAAAATATTATTTTAAAATATTGCTTTAAAACAATGTGTTAGATGAGAACTGTTTAAGCTATATACTTTAGGTAATGAATGAAGGTGGTTGCCACTTTAAGAGCAGCTGATTCCTGCTGATTCAGGAATCAGCTGACTTTCCACTTCCTTTTCACTTCCTATATAGTGTATGGCCTATGTTGTATAATTATCTGAAGATGCTGGGCTATGTGGCCTGATGAAAAGTGCTTTATGTGATTTTTTGTTTTTTGTAATAAACAGTACGTTAATTCATCGTGCTTGCAGGATTTATTTCGGCAGTTGGATACACTGTGGTGCTTCTTCTTTTGGTAGTATGGATCCAGTTTGTGTTTGTGTCTTAGCTTTGAAGTGGAAGACAGACAATGTTGAATGCTGTAAGGGTGACACCGAAGGCAAACCTCATGACACCTGTAACAGTAATACCTTCCCTTTTCATATATTGTGCATATATCAGCACAGCTGGCAAAGGAAAAAGTTAGTAAGCTTTGTACCGGAAGCAATAGTGCTGTACTTCTGTAGTACCTATCATGAGATAGGCAGGTGTTTGATTCACAGTACCTGCACGTGTGGGTGTGGGTGTCCATATGTGTCACATATGGTTGGGAATACATCCCACAAGTTATCACTCTCCTGAACACTGTTGTT
Organism: Protopterus annectens; assembly: GCF_019279795.1. Lineage (NCBI taxonomy): Eukaryota > Metazoa > Chordata > Ceratodontiformes > Protopteridae > Protopterus > Protopterus annectens. The sequence continues at coordinate 41,849,329 of NC_056734.1, forward strand.
GACACCAGGACAGAGTGAAGTGAAGAAAGAAAGGCATAGGCAGGTGGTTAAACCTCACACATGTAAAGTGACTGTATGTGTGTGACATAGGTGTATATATTTGTGAATGCCACAGTGTGTGTGTGTGTGTGTGTGTGTGTGTGTGTGTGTGTGTGTGTGTGTGTGTGTGTGTGTGTGTGTGTGTATGGCTGTCCATGTTTATGGCTGTCCAGTCCCTGGAGAGAGGCTGTATTTTACCATAGTGAAATGTTAATGCTCTCTCCCCCCATCCACTCAGTGCAATCTAGCACCCCTGTTGATATCGTCAATCGTAGATGGGCATTCTGTCTGTTAACATGTACTCCCTAGGCTGTGACCTGTTGTTACATAGCCTACTGATGGACCCACCCTCCCCACATCCACTCACTGCACTGTAGCATCCTTGTCAATGTCCTTGATCATAGGCCATTCCAACTACCTGTACATGTGTAATCTCTGTGGCGCATCTTGTTATTGCGTAGTACTATAATGGTGATTTGCACATAGGCAGGGGTTCTCATCCGAACGCTGGCAACTGTGTGTGTGTGTGTCAGAGTGTGTGTTACTGTGTCTGTGAATCCCTGAGTGTGTGGGTGTGTCTGTGTTTGCATGCTGTCATGGTAGTGGGTATTACTGCTTCCATATGAGAAGCCACTATTTCCACTGGCCTTTACCCTTGTCATCCGGCATACCACTCTTTTACCTCCTCCGCGCCCCAGATAACTAACTATACCTGTGATGCCACCCACTATGGATGTGATGGCTCTGAACACAGTAGCTTACTACACAGCTATCATGCTCTTGGATCATTAGAATAGTAAACATAGGTGAAACATGGGAGAATATAACTGTGATGTGGAAGCTACAAAGTGCATGCAGGTATTGTCATACTGACCTGTGGGTAGTTAACATGTACATATGGGACACTAACCCCAAACACCGACATCCCCCGGTACATGCAACTACACCTGAAAGAGGAAGGCAGAATGTCAAGATCAACATGCTGTTAGTGTTGTTACACATGATACATACTGTCAGACACAGAAAATGTATTTTAAAACTGTAATACATGGTATGTCTGCAGTCTGTCAACACTACTCAACAATATTAATCTACAATTGTCTACCTAGTATATTCACCCTGTGCATCAGACCATATGAACATGTCCCTGCACCGATGGTGTGGATGACAGGGATGTGGCACAGGCATCATCATACACACAGGGTGATAATGTTTGCCAGAGGCCTAGGCTGAGCCATTGGATGACATCATGTGTGTGTGTTAGGGTCTGTGATATCATTGGGCGTGTGTGGATATTATGCGTGTGTGTGTTGAGGTGCCCTACATTTGTTTCCAGTGTATGTGTATGCATGCACCCAGATCTGGCATGTGGATGGCCTACACAGGGGTATTACATACAGCTGCAGACTGTACAAGGCAGGTGTCACAGTTCACGGTGTCCGGCAACGGCCATGTGACCTCCACCTGCCAGGGGTTGCACGGGCACTACCAGGCAGAGGTCCAGATTCGGTGCTGTCTGATGACACATGTCCACTTGAACCGTGTCCCTGTTGGGACCATCCAGGACCATGTACACATGGCCTGCTGTGTCCTGGTGTGGACTGCACAGCACCAGCTGCACTGCTGCTGCTACCGCCACTATGGGAGCGGGCATGTGCAGTAGCATGTTCCCGTAGACCTTCAACAGGTGATGTAGCTGACCTGCGTCCACATTCCCGATGCCTCACTCCCACCAGATGTTCCAGCACAGACATTCCACGCTCGAGGATTGACATGTCACGGTCAATGACTCCCACCATGTCACCCAATCGTCTATCCATAACATCTGCAAGATGATGGTGAGCATTTGCAAGTGCCTGGATGTTGTCAGTTAATGAATGGACAGCAGCCCTCTGAAGCTTCAGACCTTCTCTGTTGTGTCATTCAGCACATGCCTGTGCCTCCATTACAGCCTGAAACATGTGTCTGGTGACACCAGGTGATGTGCTTTGTCTCGCAGGGGCATGTTGGCCAATGATCCTCCTATGAGCAGTGCTGGGCACATGCCTGTGTGGGACATCACCAGTCTGTTGACTGGGATCATGGTGTGCAGGCACACCTTCTATAGTTTCCACACTTCTCTGTTCCGTGCTACCACCCGCCAGCTGTCCTTCCTCTATGGCCAGTGGTTATGGGGTATGTGCAGGTAGGGGAACTGTTTGTGAGGATGAGGGTGAGACAGGTGGCATGGCAACCAATGGCACAGATTCAGCCCCGACAACCCTGCCTGTGCTTCAATCATACTATCATCATCACTGCTAGAGACTATGGGGGCACTAACATCAGGTGGACCACAGGAGGGCAATGCACATACATCAACACCTGTGAGGGGAAGACAAGAACTGTACATTGCAAACTTCACCCCCTCTCACCCCCAAAAGGGCCCACAACAATACTGGAAAAGTGTAGTGTCCTGGAAATCACAGATGCACAGGTGAAAATAACCCTTTCAAAAGCATCAATGGGGCGAGATGGTGTCCCAGGCTGCGTCTTGCATGAACTACAGAATGAACTAACCCCCCCACCTAAACACGCTGTTCAACCTCAGTGTCTCCACAGGCTATGTGCTCATAGAATGGTGCACAACAATGGTTATTCCGCTCCACAAAGGAGGGGCCACAACTGACCCTGGTAACTATCACCCCATAAGCCTGACTAGCCTGGTCTGCAAGACTATGGAGCGCATCATCATGGAACTCATAAACAAAGACATTGGGAACCTCCAAACACTTGACCTGACCCAGTTCAGCTTTGTTAAGGGCAGATCATGCCTACTAAACCTGGTTGACTTCTTTGAGACAGTCACCAAGGCCATAGATGAGGGGAAGGTAGTTCACACAGCCTACCTTGACCTCGCCAAGGCTTTTGACACCATTCCCCACTCGGGAATTATAGAAAAACTCACCAGCCTGAACATAAACCTCTACATCATGAGATGAATTGCCAACTAGCTTACAGACAAAACTCACACGGTAAGAATAGCGGGCTCCAGGTCCGACTCTAAACCAGTCACAAGTGATGTCCCATGAGGCTCGGTCCTGGGACCCCTACTGTTTGGCATATACTTCTCAGAAGTACAGGCAAACACAGGAGGATTATGGCTAACCAAGTTAGCCGATGACTGCAACATGGGAGCCATAATTGACTCTCTGGCTGACACGGACCTTCTCCAAAAGGGCCTAACTGAGATGGACACCTGGTGTCAAAGTCATGGTCTCAAGCTAAATGCCAAAAAATGCATAGTCATCCCATTTGGGAAAAACAAAACACCCATGAATTACCACATAGGTGGCATCCCCCTTAATACAGAAGAGGTAATAAGAGATCTGTGGACCCAGGTAGATAGTAATCTCCTTTGACAATCATATTGCCAAAGTACTTAGGAAGTCCTTCTATGTAGCCCATCTAATAAATAAAGAGGTTATAGTGCCCCTCTACTCATCACTCATCAGACCCATCATAGAGTACAATGCCCCATTTTGGATGTACCTCGCAAGACAGTTCCAACAGCTGGAAAGACCTCAAAAGTACCTCACCAAGAGGATTACTGGTCTCAAACATATGTCCTATGCAGCCCCACTGGAAAAACTCCATCTGTACTCAGTGGCATATCGCTTACTCAGAGGTGATCGCTGCCTGACTTACATAGCCATGTCCAACTCAAAATTGATGGACATGCTCCACCTAAAGAAATCCAAGTCACTGTGAGCCACTTGCTCTAGTGAGCTGAACCTCACCACAACAATAAATAGAACATGCTGGAGGGATAGATTCCTGTCACAGTGACTCCCCATGCTTTGGAAAAAAATTCCATTAGGCAGAGCCCCTCACTAACACTCTTCAAGAGAAACCTTGACGAGTGGATGCGTAACAGAAAATACACCCCTGGGATCACTTCATTGGCTCTTCTTGACAGAGGCTCAATTAATTAATCAATGGGGCGGTGAAAGCTGACACACTCTGGCTAGGCTTATAAATGCCCTCGGGCAGATAGCCTAGTACCTACCTATGAACCTATGAACCTATGAACATTACAAGTTATACCAGACAGGCACAGACAAAGACAGACAGACACAGACAGACACAAACAGAGACAGGCAGACAGAGACAGACAGAGACAGACAGAGGCAGACAGACAGACAGAGACAGACACACACAGATAGACATACACAGACGCACACAGGCACACAAAGACACACACAGACACACACGCTATATGCAGGTGATATGGCAGATGTCATTCAGCTTAGACAATTATAGTTTCAGCTTAGACAATTATAGTGGTAGTTATCATACATCCCTGAGATGCACACAACAGCATGCATGTGTTATAGCAGATGGCATGCACCTTACACAATTATAGTGGTGGTTAGAATACATACCTGTATTGCACCATTTGAGTTAGTAGCCTATGCCCCATACCTGCAACACAATGCATGCACTTTTCACTGTTGCACCACACTGCCATGGTGTGTGCAACATACACCACATGTTAACAGATGGTTGCTGACCTTTGTACATCGTTGTGTTGGCCACCACCCCTATGTGTGAGGACATGAGCAGTAGGGTATGTTGACTGCATACTATGTTTGCCTGAGCCCTAGCTTGCATATCTCCCCCAAAGCAGTGCATGCCTGTTCAACATTATTCCGCCTATACCTGAGCTGAGTCTAGACATTGCGCATGTGGCTGTACACACATGTTTGACATGGCTGTCCCTACTTTACAATGGTGCCACAGACCAGCACAGTTTTACAGTACACCGGCCTGCTGTGTTGCGTATGACCTTGCCAATCACATGTAGTATGACATGTTTTCTGCTGACGTGTTAAATGACATGCATACATGTGTAATACAATGGTGTCCTTTCCAATCTACAGTACGGTAATGGTGTCCCAATGCAGGGACGTGTTATATTAACATGGGCCTTCAGCTGATCAGCTGATACAATGTTGTCTGTCCACCCTACAAATATGCAGGGACATACTGCACATTGAGCTGATGTGCATAGCCATTCAAGGGCATCATGTGGCTTCACAATTGCTATACAGTGTGAGCTACTGAAACAGTTCATAGCCATGATTATGTTCACATACAATACATATCTAATGTGTAATGTGACCCACGTCACTGAGGTGTATACACACTAAACCCTAATGTGGAATGTGTGACAAAGGTCATAGAAGGGTATACGGATGACACCCCAGCACATCTGCAACCATATCACTGATGCCTGGCAACTATGCCCACACATGGCTAACTTAGCAGTACTCTATGTCCCACATGCCATCTGTGTACCTCACACACATGAGGAGCAGGCATGACAGTGATGTCTGACACCAGCAAGCTGAATGTACTGTATCTGTGGCTTGATGTGGTTGTATGTGTATGTTGTGCAACACATGTATGTATTTGGATACTGCATAGGTGAATGCTTCCATGTCGTGACACACTCAAGATGTTCAAGACATGTTATATGGTGGTTTCATGTTATGCCTAGATAAGCTGTGCACAGGCCTGTATGATGTTTAGTTTCACATCTGCAATATCACCATTACACAATGGCCATAGTTGCAATGTGGCGAGCCAATGTACAACAGGGTGTACACACATGTACACCACTTCTACTGTGTGTGTTGCTTCATGTATCTGGCCATCCTCCATGGCCATGTATGCACATGTTCTGTCCAATGGTTGTGATGGCCATCTTATTTCATACGTCAGTGTTATCCCATCTGACATACACCCATAGATGTCATATGCTCCACTGAGGACAGGGTTATGCAGACAAAGGGTGGTATGTATGGGATGTGAGACATGTTTTGCTGGATAGCTGAGCAGTGTTGCAGTCAGCCCACTACATGTCATGGACATGTCAGATAGCACATGACATTGTGTGACATTCATAGCAAGGGTATACTCTACAAGGATGTAACCTATGAGCTGGTCATACTCCAGCTCCAACACATTTAGAGTGTGTGCACATATATGCTCTCTGTACAGTACAGTTCGTATTCCCAGCATGTGTAATACTGATATGTAGTACCTGTCCCTACAATGGAACACACCTCCACCATTGTATTCACTGTTGTCCAAACATCTGGCAATGACAGTTTGGAAGGTTTAGTGTAGGTGTTTCGTATAGTCCTCAATTGTTTCACATAGATAAACACTGTGATGCATTGCAGGTCTGACCAGTGTCTATTAACAGGACCATCATACATTATGTGTAAGTGTGGTATGGCAGATAGCATGTAATTAATATCTTCCTTGCATTATCAAGCCTGGTAAATAATAACAATCTCACCTGACACAGGCTGCTGTCACTGCAAAATGCCAGAGGTACGTAAACAGGAGTGTTACAGCAGTAAGATTATTATACACACCTGTGTGATAGCTACAGGGTGCAATGTCCAAGTTAGCACATAAGCCAGTACAATACAATATACTATGGAGTATGCACATCTGTGCATACATAGAGTAGCGGACTATAGTATGTGGCATGTGTGTGTACATGCCTTGCATATGATGTTACATTACATATTGTACAGTAACTCATGTAACTATGTGAAATATAGTTGTGTTTTAAGTGCAGAAGTGACTTATCAGGCAACTCAAAGCTCGTTGGTTGAGAGATACCCACCTCCACAATACCAGCTAAAGCTTGTGGACGGAGGTCTGCAAGGTGTCCCCAGGTTTGCCAGTAGCTCCTCGGTATGTGTGAGTGGGGGCTGGGTGAGTGCCCCCCCCCACCTGTTGCACCTTGTTCCCTGGTGATTGCATTAGCACGCTGGTTCGCCCATCTTATGAGGTCAGTGCAGTGTCGGTCCACCTGCTGATAGGTGCGATTGTGACCGCCATCATTTACCCTCCTGCAGAGTTCCTCCCACAGGGCATCCCACTGCTGTGCATCCTGTGGCACATGGCTGAAGAGTGTAGTGGGGTTGTCGAGGAGGTATGGGACGAGGACCTCATCTTCCAAGCAGCTGTACGCCAGCAGTCTGCTACGTGGCATACCTGGAAGACATAATGATGGAGAAAGGTCACAGTAACTCATAGAGAAGTACAGCAGTACAGATGAACATACATGTGAATCACATTTATTAAGATTACAAATATGTCTTTGCAATTCTACATGACACTAACACCACTGACATGTATAAGTCACACACATTTGACACTTACTGGTGATGTGATGTTATCACCATATATGTGTGTGTGTGTCATGTGATGACATTGCTCATACACCATGTGGATGTTGTCTTGACATGGGCATGTCTGATTGCCTGTACTGGTGACTTTACCTATCAGCACATGCCTGGATGTGTTCACATTAATGCCATCGACCTTAATGCTGCGTATATGTCACATATATAGTCATACATAGCCATTAGGGACATGACCTGTGACCCTGCAGACTTGCAAGCATGTATGTGTTTTGCCATATACATCTACATGGCACTGAACAGCTGTGTAGCATCCTGCCATGTATTGCCTGTGTTGCACATGTGTAACACATGGGACAATAGCTAGCCTGATGGTATTTTCAGGGTTGGATATCAACTATAGCATGTATGGTCATAGTGATCTAGTAGGCTATATGCCCTGGGCGATTTATGAGCCTAGGCAAACAGGTTATCTAGCTGTAGGAAACAGACAGGTAAGTTTCAGTGGTCAGTTCAAGCAGTGCCACTGAACTTATCCACAGGGTTACTGATATATTTGGCATGTGGTCATCACACCATGTCACAGAGAGGGTCAATGTGCAGCTTCGCTGGACAGGGATGCATAGTATGGCAAGAGTATTTTAAGTGTATGGGACAAAGATCTGTCAGGCATGTTGTGATCCTTGTACTAGAAAGGTGGATGTCCATGAAGTATGTGTTTAATTGGGATTAGGATGTGTTAATTGTAGCATGTCCAACACCTCTGGGTTGAACATGGCTTTATTCAGGGTAGGCTGCATGCTACATAGTGCAGCTAGGGATTGGGAAGGGCAGTGTAGGCCATCTACACATGGGCAATAACCCTTAAAGAAAATATGTGATCTATTATGGGTCACATGCGTGTTGAGTATGGCTGAGCAATTATTTCTATATTCCTAGATGGCACCCTGTCATGATTAGGGGTGCCACATACAACTACCTGTCTGGTGTGGTGAAGTAACTATCAAGGGAAAGTACTGTCCAGCTGCATCCCATACACATAGTTGTCATTATGTTGACCGCTGTCTAGGTGGTAGTTAATGGGTACAGGGTTTGTAACACAGGGGATGACAATGCAATACGTAGCTGTCAGATTGTGGCCATACATCACCCACCACACGTCTGACACACTAAGGCCCTTCTGTAGGTTGAACACAGCACACATTGAGTTGAATATTGCTCCTAGTTCATAGTCATTTGCAAACATCAATAGGCTGATGCCTCCTGTGTTAGTCTGTGTGGTATAGATAACAAAGAGGGGGAGTACCAGGAATGGCCCCTGTAATTACTGTGGCCGGCATTGGTTTGATGTGCATGTATTAATCAGACACCATCTGTAGTGTTGGTTCTGCTAACAGTCCAGTTGCCAACCACTCCTGTGACATAGGAATATACACCTAGTTTACTGAGTGTAGCTGGAACACAGTATGGGTGATGGTGTCCTACGACCTGGCAAGGTCATGATATGCAGTATGAATCAACCCTACTGTCATCTACATCTGTACCGAGTACATCAAATAAGTTGATCACTGTTCATGGCCGTACAGACCAGACTCAGCAGGGTAGTTGTGCACTATGTCCCATTATCAATGATGTCTCCCCCTTTGTGCAGTGTGATAACTGTTGCTGTGTACCATTCGGTGTGTACACAGCCTGACATGGAGCTATGATTGAACATGATGTGTATGTGGATAGCTGACTGTTCTTACATTTGTGTAGGATACACCCTGGGATGTTGACAGGTCCCATGAAAGCTGTATGTATGGCTTTAGAGAGTGCAGCTTGTACCTACATAGTCGTTAGTACAGGGGCCCTGTAGTGTACATGGATATATTACTAAGTGTACCTGTTGGGGGGGAGGTGGGAGTGGGCTTAGGTTCTCCAAGACCTATCTGGATGAATGGGTGCTATTTCTGTAGGTGCAATACTTCCCATGCCATAGTGCAGTGCAGCACGGCAGGTCTTGTCATTGCTATTCAATTAATGACACAGTTATGGAATGCTCTGTCCTTAGCCTCATAATATGTGGCTGATTAGTTTCACAGTAGCTTTGTGTGGTTATATATGGTGTATCTGCATCTTACTGAGGCTGACCAGGGATCACTTACACTCATGTGTGTTCACTCTTGCAACAGTTACTACCTTCTGTGGTACAGTTTATAGCATGGTACCACCAGTTTGCCTTCTTGTTTGTGTTGGGTTAAATCCTGGTTCTGTTTCAATGGCACAATCACTGCACATATGTGACTGCTTAAGGTTCATTTGTGTAGGATTCAGCATTTGCACATGCATTGTCCGTCTGCATGGGTGCCATGACAGTCACCACTCTGCTCTTAGGAAACATAACATTGGCATTGGAGACTATGTGTTAGCCCTGTTTGTGTGACTTACTGTGATCCAGGTCAGTGGGGTCAATGGAATCCAAAATGCATTGAGCGCAGGTGTTGGTACATGAGAAGTCTTCCCATTTCATAATGGAATAGTTGAGTGTAGCCATTATCATGATTCTGTCTCAAACCTAATCTTCCCCATTATAGCACATTATGACAGTTGGGAAGTCTGCAGCCTGGTGGGTGATCTGTCTCAATGTGCATTTTGAATTCCAGTTTGGTACAAAGGTAGTTGCTCAGCATAATGCATCTGAAGTTATGCAAGTGCAACTAGCGTGGGGGTGTACATATCCTTCAGGAATATGGACACACCTGCGGCCTGTGTGCTCCAATAAAGGATAATGGTCAAGAGGTGAGTTATGTGTTATAACATGGTCCTGCAAGTGTGTTCTCCGTACAGTTGAAACATGTCTCAGCCACTGCAAAGATATGCTCTCCATTTTAGGGATTGACATATGTGTGTCCGTATAGTGTTTCTGACATGTATCATTGTGTAGCGAGACCCGCAGTTCATTGCTTGGCTGTCCCTGTAACAGCAGTGGACCTTCACTTGAACCGTGCATGATGAAGGCACTATAGGGGAAGTATGAGCCCTAGGCAGTATCCAGATTCCCGGGGTGACAGGTGCAGGCCCTGTTTGGCAAAGCATCATGGTCTGTCAACCATGTTATCCCAGGATGACAGATACTTGATACCCTTTTACTTGCACCACTACACTAGACAATTGTGGAATAATATCTTTTTGTCCCTGTACTGCAGTATCATTCTGGCCAATGGCAGAATGCTACCCAGGCCTTGGGACATACCTGCATGGACTACAAGACCTGACAGTTCCTACATGTGTTTCCATGCAGTCCAGGCTACTGCATCACAGGTCCTGCACAACAACATGGAATATGCCAGAGCCATGTGTATAGTTCAAAAGGTGGTCTGAGTGTATGGGTATGTGGCTAATCATGGCAGACAGGCAGCTGACAGTATGTATGCCCTCGTATAGGTTGGTGTGTAACATAGTGCTAGAGTTTGCATTCACAAATGAGTACTGTTGGGCATGTTTCCAGTCACGTGTTCTGAGGTGTGGCACAATTATGCAAACTATGTCATACAGTTTCTGTATTTTGGTGTCTGTCTCTTCCTGCTTGGGGGGTCACTTGTTTGGCCAGATACTTATACGCGTCTGTGAATGTGTGTGATTTCTGGTAGTATGTGCGGCTGTCCTTACTGTGTTCTGGTAAGGGTATGTGTTGGTTGTGTTGATGAGCTGCATGTGTTAACCTACACCTCATGACTGTCCAGTCCAGTCATGGCTGTAGACTGGGCTGTCTTCCAGCTTACCCCTGTAGCTGCATCGCAAACAATGTGTGGGGCATGGTGTTAAGTGGGTTTGGCAGTGTATCTGGCATAGAGATTACATTACCCCAGAATGGCCACATACACAAAGCTGACATTAGTAAACACCAGTAGCTGGCTAGTGGACATGCCTGTATGAGCATTCAGTACTACAAGTACCAAGTACTGTATTTCATTTATGTATTGCTTATGAAGATGTTTTAGACAGTGATGCTCACATGAAAATATCTGTTATGGACGTGGCAACACTGGCTATTACGGAAACATAGTAGCTACCTTTAGCAGCAATCCTCCTCTGAGGAACACATTACATCCTGTTAGTTGATTACAGATGATGCAAGTGTCTACAGGTCTGTTTCCTTCTCTGGGTATATACTCACATATCCACCAGGACCATGAGCTCTGTTGGGCACAGACACTCACTCTTCAAACAGTCATGTATCAGTAGACTCTGCTGCCACTATCAACATGATCAGGATATAATCAGATAGTGTCAGCCATCTCCTATGAAGTGGCTATTACACATGGGCAACTGTCTCCTACATCTTACACTCCTACTACAGATGTTACACTGGAGTTAAAGATGATATGTGACCTGTTTCATTACCAGTGCTGCGCACTACTTTACATACAGTATGTGCAATCAGCTGTTAGGTTGGCAATGAGAGGTTGGGCTACACAAACCTGGTAGTTCAACCAGTGTGTCTGTACTCTCAATATCCACTCTATGTAGGTGGGCACATAGACATTTAGCCCAGCTCTGTAACAAGGGTCACTACACATTTGCATAACATGTACACATGCACAGCTGTTATTGCTTGCAAATGATACTAGAGATGTGGATATAACATGTGTTATGTGCATGGATAGTTACCTGGCTCTTCCAATTATCTTTGCTATCATGCTGCTAAACTGTCAGATGAGTACAAATGATATGTATCCTGTCATTGAGTATTGTAATTGCCAATAGGCATAACTACTGCTTGCATAACATAACAGAACTGCTATGTAGAATAGAATACAGATCTGCCTAGAATACTATACATTACAAAGTTATTGGCACAATATCCCACAATGCACACCATATTTGCACAGTAAGCCCACCTTTAACATGTTCATCTTACTTATACACCCATACATATCTCAACTGTTACAATATATCGATATATACTATCCCCTGTTATAGCACATACTTGTTGTACCAATCCTGACACTGACAGTGGCTGGAAGTGAATTGGTGGGTTCCATGCCCATATTATCCCTTGTGGTGTATGCGGAGTTTATCGTGTGACCTACAGCAGTACACTCATAGAATACTACAAGCATTACTACTGCTCAACAATACATCGCTACAAGATAGCTATTTCCACTATAGGCATTGATTACACTGTAATACTTACAGTACAGGTACTACATACACAGACATACTACATGTTATACATACCTTCTTAGTAATCAGAGGTGTTATTGACTAGTATAATACTCATTTTCAGTTCGTCTTTCAGTGTTTTGTATTGTCCTACAGGTAGATACAGATGGTTTGAATGTGTGACAAGGCAACCTTTTATAGTTACAGATCAGTAATGTGCTATCCCGATGACCAATTGGTGTTCCTAAGTAGCTAATTACATGCACATCAGCTGCGCTGCTACTGCCTTAGCCAATACCATGGCTACAGTGGAGTATAATTGAGTACTCCACTTGGGCATTGTCCCTTTACCTTACTTGTGAGGAAGACAGCGTGGAAGTGTTGTTTGGAATCTATTGCAACAGCTATATGGAAATGAACAGCAATATATTAAGTGTAATGCCTAGAGGATTTGGTCTAAATGTGAGTACTGCTGTTATATTTTTGAACATTGGTACTTGTGCAGGGTTTGTCCATACCTAATATTTCTGCATATGTTTCAGTCTGGCCAGGATGTTTGACCGGCTCAGGGCTGAATAGCTATGCATATAATGTTAGGGGGTTTACAGTGTGCTTACCAGGCATATTTAGTTTGTTGTTACTGTGTATACTGTGTTGATAATCAGTACTTGGTAACACTTCCTGGTGTACGAACCTTTCACCCTTCTAAAACGGAATTAGTTCATACAAACCCTGTTACATCAGCAGCTGTTCAATTGTATAACGGCAACTATTTCACATAGGGCTATGTTAGTGTGTCTGTGTCCAGGTATTTTAAGGTTTCAGCAGATGTACGGTAGTTGAATAATTGGTTATGATATGACAGTATGTATTGATGTAATTATTTTAGTTGCTGGGTAGATGTTGGTGGGTGTACATAGCACATGCACCTATCCCTTAGTGGACTAATATGATGGCAGATGCAGGCTGATTCATTAAGGCACTATTAAATGCTTCCTGTATAGCATGCGGGTACTGTTAGTCCTTGAATCCTTTTGGCAATACATCGGAATGTAATAAAGTTTTGTAAAATGAAAGCTGTCTGTGTATTTCTGTCATGGATATTTGCAGTCATTGCAGTTGTGTTGGTGACTGTGTCCATAGAACATATTTGTAATAGTGTATTGGCATATACTCTTCGTATGTTATGTTCATATTGCTTGGGAGGGGGGCAGAATGTGTGATTGCTATGGTCCATGTTATACTCAGATATGACCACTTCGGATGCTGTCTACAGACATGTATGTATGTGTATATATACATATATAGATATATATATATATATATATATATATATATATATATATATATATATATATATATATATATGTGTGTGTGTGTGTGTGTGTGTGTGTGTGTGTGTGTGTATGCGTGTGTGTGTATGTGTGTGTGTGTATAGATATATATATTATTGTATACGTTTATCTGTACCTCCGTAGATGTGTAGATGTTTTTAACCTATCTATATATCTATATAAATGTAGACCTGTCTCTATGTATCTCTCTCTCTCTCTCTCTGTCTCTCTCTCTCTCTCTCTCTCTATATATATATATATATATATATATATATATATATATATATGGCGGGTTGTCCTATTTCAACACATCCCTCCCTTTTGTGTTTTAACCTGTCTGCATACTCAAATGGGATAGGTACATCCCAGGTAGCTTAGTGTTAGGTTTCTCTGAGGATGGAGTACATGATTGTGGGTACTACTCCTGGAAGGTGTTATTATTTTACCTCTCTGAGTCAGCACTGGTAGGGAAAGTGTGAATAACACACATTTACGTGGTTGTAAGCATGTTTGCCCCATGGTCTGAGCGACGATAAGCAAAGGTTAAACCTGTGAAGTGATTTTCTGTTTACCGTGTTTCAGCATCGCTTACCGTTGCGCAAACCCATGGAAACCCACGTACAACTGCTTAAGAGTGCTTTAATCCACCTGCATCCAACAGCCATTGTTCTGGCCCTCAAAATAAACTAACAGCTCTTGAACCTGGGACCATGAACACCACAGTCACTGACATTACCACTAAGGCATCTGAGATATGGACAAATGTTATGGTGTTTAGAATATACATTGTACTACAAACATTCCTCACTACTGAAAACAAATGTGGCAGTTAGTTGGTGTACATATGTCTGATACATGTTAATGTTCATATGTTTGTGAAATTAGGTGTTGCAATGTGACATGACAGGGTGTATTATGAATGAGAAAGATTCATGCTTTGTGTCCTTTTTATATTGTCCCCATACTCCATGTATACCCCTCCAGTTCACTTATTGTGCATCCAACCTAGGCCCTCCTTGACGCATGATTGCAATACCTATCATTCCTCCCCCACCCCAATCTTCACATACACAACATCTACCCCTTCTATGATGAATTAAGTTAATATTGATTGTTATAATACCAGAGCTGCATGTGTTTTGTGTACACTCCAAGTCCTTTGGAGTGCTTCTGTGTCAGGAAGTGTGTTCATAGCTGTTCATATATATGGCTATTGATGTAACTGTATAATATATATATATATATATATATATATATATATATATATATATATATATATATGTGTGTGTGTGTGTGTGTGTGTGTGTGTGTGTGTGTGTGTGTGTGTGTGTGTGTGTGTGTGTGTGTGCATGTGGAGACATCACTGACATGCATAGATATATATATATATATATATATATATATATATATATTTCACATTAGTTTGTAACAGTAATACATATATATATATATATATATATATATATTTCACATTAGTTTGTAACAGTAATACATATGTAGACTGGAATGTGTTGGCTCACAAACTACAGTACATTACAATGTACTATTCATATGCACACATAGTGACTGCCCCATTTGTGATTATTACAGTGAAATACATATGATATAAAGTGTAGTCTCAAGACCATGAAACATGCATACACGTCGGATGGCTAAGTGGTAAGTCCCATGACTATAGTGTCCATGGTCCAGGGTTCTACACCCACAATGTTTTACAAATGTTTTTTACTGCAGAATAAGGCTCATTTAAGCAGTTGTAAGCATGTTTAAAAGTGTTTGTGTGACATTATAGCAGAGGTTAAACACAGTTAAACAAACTTTGCAACGTATAACCTGTGCGCGCAATCATGGCCACATCCACTAACTACTCAGGATACATACATGTCAGTGAAGTAACATCTCACTATGTGCCAATATAACATTACATTCTCTGTTGACTGTACTCTCCAGCACACATGGGTTTATATTGGTGTTTCGAATGTTTATTATACAGACGATTGCTACCTATATATGCAAGCTGTGGTTAAGGTATTCTTTTGCACATGATAAACATCCCTGCCTTTATTGGGATTGTAACCTCGAATGTACAGATACTATGCAGATGCTGTAACCATTACACTGTTGACATTAATGTTGCTTCTGCCTATTTCCTATTTAAATGATTTCTATGTGTAAGCTAGAGTAAGCAAAGGGCGGAGGCCCCCAAACTCACTGAGCTTCACGTACTCTTGAAATAACATATAACAAATGTACTGTGAGACAATACATTACATTCCTAACTACATTAGGCATAGTCCCTCACTGACACACTTCAAGGGAAACCTTGTTGTGTCAGTGGGAACCATACTATACACCCCTGGGATCATGTGTCCCAGAACAATACAGCCAAGGGGTGGGGGAGCCTTTCCAGTTTGATACTGTGAGACCTGTTGGGGGAATTGAATGGTGTTGAATTGTCACATTAACATGCCCTCTTTAGATCACTAAGTGTCCCTATCATCCTCCACAACCCCAGTCTTCAACTGCTTCCATCAACTCTGCCTGGAATTGCTTCATAGGCTATGCTTGCCAGAGGCTCAGTTACTTCATCAATGGTGCGGGGAAAGCCAACTCACTGTAGCTATGCTTCTAATTGCCCTTGGGCAGATAGGTAGTAGGCTATCTGTGAACCTCTAACGTGGAGGCCATCACAGCCATAATATGTGAATAAACAGACATACAGATCACAATATACAGTGAGAACTCACTATGTAGTCAGGAAACAGTTGAGTACAGCAAGAACATACAAAACACTGATACTTAGTCATTCCAAAAGCCTATCTTGGAAGCTAGAAGACTTGTATACATTTAAGGCTTTCTATTCTTATCAGTAGGTTACCTACAGGGGAGATGAAAAACAAGCACAGATGGGGAACATGCATGCAATGATACCATACCGGCCTATGTGTCAGCCTTAGGCTTTGGAATACTGGCCAAGGCTGTTAGCGCCCCCATGGTGCCTTGTTTTGGAGAGTCTCGAAGGTGAATAACAGCTCTGTAAACAGCACAACAGCAGATTCAATGAGGGTTATGCTACTCAACACCAGGAGTTGTGATCACAACATGCGTGCACTCACAGCACTCCTCTGGATGGGCAACATCAACATCTGCACAGTAACTGACATCTGTCTTAAGACTCCTGAGAGCACACCAGCACTACCAGACTACAATCCATACCACACATTTTCAGCCACAGAACATGGACTGACAGACATGGAGGGGCTGCATCCATGTTCATCAGGGATACCTACACCTCCAGGTTAGTGGGGCAGCATGATACCTCTGAGCTCATCCATGTGAGCTAACATCAGCCACAACTGCAATGTAAACTGTGGCCTGTTTTGTATCACCCTCTATGACTCATGACCTCCACTCCACCTACCTGGAGACAGTAGAGAACATGACAGTCCTAATGCACACCCTGGCATTGGTCGATGTCACCTCCCATACCATTAACTGAGAAACTTACTCCGGTACTCACTTCCAGACCCAGTGCTTCCTGGAATTTATCACCTCATATGTCCTGTATCAGGTGGTAGTCTCCTTAACGTGGGGTGGAATCTACTAGAAGTGGTCATCACCAACATGGGCAACAGGTGCACCACAGCGCTGGTTAACCGGTCACTGGTTAGATCTGACCATGAACTATTCACTGTTTCCACAGCCAAGCATCTCCCCCACCCACGGATACCACAGTTTATACCTTTTCTACAGCTAAATTTACACTACTAGTGACAGGGGTGGGAGTTTTACAGCCCCCACACTCAGGAGAAACACTGCTCAAGATACAGACAGATTTACAAATGCAGTCTATAAGCACCTACACGGATATATGAATTGTGCCATCACTGGTAAACCAAGACTCACTCCTCCTAAACAAGGACACTGGTCTGGTGGACCTCTGCAATAAACAGGCTATACTACAGAAGTAGGACAGTGTTCCAGACACACAGCAAATCCCACAAAGGGCAGACATCCGTGACCACTATTAGTATGATACGTACGTCTCTCATGACATCATCCAAGGCTAACATCAGCAGGAGAATACGCAGGGATTCAAAAGATAACCACAAAGCCTTCTTTGGCTATGTCAAGGATCTATGTGGTGACACACAGATTTGCACTGTGCAGGTGAAATATAGCACACATTATGCTGACCCTACTGATATCACCAACAGTCTTGCATATACATACAGTGCATACTTCACCCCCTAAAGAGCCCACAACACTACCTGAAAGGTACAGTATCCCAAACATCAGAGACACACAGGTGGAAATGGCCCTCTCTAACAGCAGAACACAGCATCAATGGAGGCAGATGTTGTCCCAGACTGAATCTTGCAAACTGTACAAGACAACCTGCCACACCACCTAATTAAGCTTTCCTACCTCAGACTCTCCACAGGCTACATGCCCATGAAATGGTGCATGGCAATGGTTATTCCACTCCATCAAGGTGGAATCACAACTGATAATGGTAACTACCACGCCATAAGCCTGACTAGCCTGGTCTGCAATGGTATGGTTCACATCCTCATGGCACTCATTAACAAAGACATTGGTAACCTCCGAACACGTGACCCAACCCAGGTCAGCTTGGATGAGTGCAGTTCATGCCTACTGAACTTGTTTGATGTCTTATATACAGTCACCAAGACATTAGATGATGGGGGAGGTGGTTCACACATACTACCTGGACCCCACCAAGGCTTTTGACACCATGCCCCACTCAGATTTTATTGATAAACACACCAACCTGTACCTACACCCATACATCACAGGTTGGGCTGCCAATGGGCTTACACACAGAACCCACATGGTACAACTAGCAGTCTCTGGGTCCAACTCTTGACCAGTCATGACTTGTGTCCCACAAGACTCAGTCCTGGGAGCCCTACTGCTTGGCATATACATCTCAGAGGTACAGGTAAACACAGGTGGACTACAGCAGACCATGTTTGGCAATGACTGCGAACTGGGAGCCATGATTGATAGTCCAGCTGACACAGACATCCCTCAAGGGGCCTCACGGAGAACGTCACATGGTGCCAATGACACATAGCCTCCAGCCAAGTGCCACTAACTGCACGGTCATTCCATTGTGGAATTGGCACCCATATATTAACACATAAGTGGCAGGCACTCTAACACGGATGAGGTAATGGGGTATCTGGGGACTAAGGTAGATAGTGATCTCCCCTTTGACAATCATATCTTCACAGTAGTTAGGACATCCTTCTATGTAGGCCATCTGATTACTAAAGGATTCCCATCTAGACATACTGGGGTTATAGTGCCTCTTTACTCATCACTCATCAGTCCCATCATAGGGTATAATACCCATGTGGGATGTACCCCAGAAGACACTTCCAACAGCTGGGGGGTCCACAAATGCACCTCACCAAGGGGACTACTGGCCTCCAACATATGGCCTATGCAGCCAGACTGAATAAACTCCTGCTTTACTCAGTGGCATCTCGTTTACTCAGAGATGATCTCCACTGGCCAACACAGCCATGTTGATGTCAGGCTTGATGGATATGCTCCACCTATGGGAATCCATGTCATAGTGAGCCACACACTGTAGTGAGCTGAACCTTGCCACAACAATAACTGGGAGATGCTGGAGGTACAGCTTCCTGTCACAAACACTCCCCATACTTTGGAACAACATCCCTAACTACATTATACAGAGCACCTCATTAACACTCTGCAAGAGAAACCTTGAAGAGTGGATGGGGAACTGTAGATGCACCCCAGGGATCCCACCATTGGCTCTGCTTCACAGAGGGACAGTTAATGAATCAATGGGGTGGCAAAAGCAGACACATTTTGGCTGGGCTTATGAATGGCCTCTGGCAGTTGGCCAAGTACCTGCCTATGAATCTATATATATATATCTATATATATATATATATATATATATATATATATATATATATATATATATATATATATATATATATATATATATATATATATACAGTATCTGCATAGGCTGATAGCTTACTTTACTGTTCAGGGTTGACTTACCTTGTGCCAATGGCAGTTGTGTGTGCAATAGATGAGGGCTGCCTATGTTGGATGCACACAGTAGACTGCCTATACATGACAATTTACAGGTAGTCTTGTGTGTGTGCCATCCATTTTTACTGTGTGTGTGGGTGGAGAAAGGTCTCATTCCCTAGGTTCCTACACTTTCAGTGTGTGTGCTATACGTTCCCTCTTTGCCAAGGCATGGGCATACTGGGCACGCCTCCATTTGCCTACTGGGGCTGGCTCAGGGTGTTCGTGGTCTGAGTACCTCTGTGCCTGTGGCGCCCTTGGCAATGGTGGTGGGCTGTGAGGGCCTTCACCATTCTGTCCCTGCTGCAGCTGTTTCCGCAGGATTATATTGTGTAGCATGGCACACACTATGGAGATGTGGGCACATGTGCCTGGACAGTACTGCAAGGATCCACCAGATATGTCTAAGCAATGGAACCATGATTTCAGCATCCAAAACACATGCTCTGTGATGATTCTGGTTTGTTCATGTGCCTCATTGTGCCGTTCCTGCATGGGTGTGTGTGCATTTCTGATGGGAGTCATCATCCATGGTTCCAGTGCATAGCCAGCATCCCCCACCAGGTGGCCATTTGGGATGTCCCCCCTGGCAAATAACTGATACAGCTGTGAGGCATGCCAGATGTGGGAGTCATGATAGCTTCCAGGGCTGCCAGCACACGCATCCATGATAATACCCTGGGCACTGCACACAACCTGGCAGTTGATGGAGGGGTATCCCTTGCAGTTTATGCGCCTACCCTGCTCACCGGGTGGTGACTTGATGTGTATGTGCGTGCAGTCTATTGCACCCAGTACCTCCGGGTATTCTGCCACATGGTGGAAGAGACGCATATTGCTGGCCAACTCCTCCTGCATTCAGGGGAAGTATATGTGCTCATTGGCATGTGGTAACATGGCATCCAGGAGCTGGTGTGGTACCCTGGATGCTGATGCCTGTGAGATCCCCATGATATCCACAATTGGTCTTTGAAAGGCACCTGTAGCTAGTATTCTCAGGTTTACACATACTTTCGTATCCACTGGGATGGGTTCCCCTCTGTTTGTTCTGGCTCTGAGGTGTGGCCAGCACAGCTCCACAAGTTGCTGTAGGATGTCCCTGTCCACCCTATAACACTCTACTATCTCCAGATCATGTAGCCCCTGCTAGGTTACCCTGGGTATGAACACTCTCCTCCTTCTCTGGTGCCTGAAGTGGTCATGTGCATCATCCTTCACACCACCTTCAGTCTCCAACACATGCTGGTGGATCAAAGCTATGGCAGCCCCTAACATGTACATAATAAAAGTTGCCTGTCTGTATACACCAATGGTGCAGAGTGTATGGGAATACACAACTGTGTGTGAGGTGCTTTCACACTTTATAGTATTGTGCTATGGATGCTGCTGATGTCACTGGGTGTGTATGAGCTATTCCAGCTGCAGTGTGTCTTAATTATGGGTTTTGCAATGAGTACTGCAAGTGTGGGACCTTTACTGTGGAGATCTACTTGCCTGCCTTGATTAATCTGTTGCCCTTTAATTCACTTTTAGACCTGGATCCCCTCCCATTATTAGGCATGCATCCACCTGCCGTCTTTCTTGTTTTGTACTTTCCCTACCCAGTCATGGCAAAATGTGCCTTGTAGCTGATATACTGCATATCGGCTTTGTTCTGCTTTGACACTTTACTGTTTTCTTTGCAGTACAAACCCTCCCCTTCCCTGTTCTGCAGGTAGCTGCTTACAGCCTTGTTGGCTGTTGTCAATGGCCCACTGTAGGCTCCTAGGTGTTAATTAATCATTTGTACTCCAATTTCACTGATGCAGCATTTCCTTATTTCATTCTTATATCCTTCCTGTTTCAGCTGCAGTGCGCACTGCCCATACCTTTTTACCAGGTTTACACACCTTTTCATCTCTGTTCACATGCATACTCGGTTACCTTGTGTACTCTCAGCTAAGCACAGCTATGGCCAATTCGACACACCCCTATCCTGCAGCTTTGCCTAGCTAGGGGCAGACCGGTTTAGCAATGC